>NC_091758.1:41856901-42079401 GCF_043380555.1 Nothobranchius furzeri | reverse complement strand
AGGCAAGGACTTTAACATCATTTTAAATGTTTAACACTCCTTTGAGTCTTATTATGATGTGAGTTAGCATGGTTTTAATATTTGGTCACTTTAGGGTGGTAGAGGAACAACAGTAGTGCATTGTCTTCATAAGAAACATGTTTATTTTTAAATAAAGCATCAGGTTTTAGTCTTTAAATTAAAATAAATATCTGCTGACTGGTTGATTTAAAGACCAAATTCACTGAGAAACCTTTTTTATTTGTTTATTAAATATAATCTACGCCTATTTCCTGCATTAGCTTCTAAGCCTGACAGATCCACGTCACACTGTCACTAACATTCATGGACTCATTCATCTTGGCTCACGATGGGGAAGTCTGTTGTTGGTTTAGCGTCCAGGAAACAGCAGAGGACGTCTCAGCTAGTAGAAGCAAACCATTAGCATTAGCAACCCCACCACACAGCAGAACTCCTCCAGGCTTGTGTTATTTGTGGAGATAAATCATCAACGTTGCAGAGCAACCAGAGTCTGTGGTAGAGTCGTGTTGCTGTTAGCCAATCAGAGGAGAGATGTCCACATATCAGGAAGTAAGAGTCCAAATCCTGTCGTCTGAAGCTCAGGCTTACTGAAAAAAGAGCGCGAGAGCTGTTTCTCCCACTGCGAATGTGTTGTAAAAACGAGTGAATTTGAGGATTTTTAACAATGTTGTTTGACGCCAACTCATCTACTAGAGATGCTGCTTGCAGCCTGAACTCAGAGGAATCTGATGCATGACACATTTTAAAACTATCCACACTGCAGAGCTCTCCACATGATTCATTACGGGACTAATAAATGCAGACTTGTGTTAATCAGTGACGCACTGGAACATGTAACACTCCTTGTTAGCCTCTCGTCGTCTGTGAGCTGTGAACGCTCAGGGCAGCACAGAGACACGGCACATGAGTAGTTTTTCTTTTTAATCAGCATCAGTGTGATGGAGTTGGAGTGGTTAGAGTTACAGTGGAAGGTCAGGATCATAAATGGAAGCTGCCGAGTGGAATAAGTAGGTAAAAATGTCTAGTTAATAGCAATGAAACTATAAAGTAACTAATTAGTGGCAGTGTTTGGCATTAATATGGATTTAGATATATCTAAGTAGAACTATTCGAATAGTTCAAATTACCACAGGTTGAGATTTTTGTTATTCCAACTTCTAAAGATGCTCCAGAACATCTCATGCTAGTTAATCTGACTGAGCTGTAAATTAATGTAACTCAGTGTTTTTGAATGAAAATGGAAACTATGTGGATGAAAAGGGCTTCAATTAAAAAAATATTACCACTCAGTTGATGTTAAATATAAAAGAACTCTAAATAATCTGATTAATTCAATCAGTTTTAGTTTCTAAGTACACTTAAATCTAATGTTGTTCCATGAATACACACATCTGCAACAAATGAACGTGAATTTAATTGTCTTTGTACACATTTGACAGAATTAGGATGTTGTTGTTTAGTAAACATAAATGGAGCTGGCATTTATCCAGAGAAGTAAGAAAAAAGAATAAGTAGAGAAAGTGTTGTTGTTATATAACGGTCGCAATGAGCCGGGGTGTCAGAGCCGATCATTTATGCATTTGCATCAGAATTTATCATCTTTGCATGCAAGAAAAGACAATTTAGAGAGAGGATAAACTGAGATATTCTTAATATAACTTTATGCATTTATAGGAAAAATAATGAAATTATGGTTGGTATGTTAGACACGTTTCAATGTGAAGCAGTAAACAGCAAAGCAGAAACCGCATTTGCAGAGCTCAGGAGTACCTCAAGGATGTGTACTCGGTCCTTTTTAGCTTTTCTCTGCTGAAACTCGCTGGATAAACTTGCTAAAGATGAAACAAATAAAAATGAAACGAAATATGGGTGACATGAGAAAACTAGCACAGGTTTACCTGAGATAGTAAACAGCAGTCTTCACGTCAGGTTTGCGAAACGACTGTGATGTGTGTTTTATACATTTTTGTTTTACTTTCCCCTTTTTCCCTCAGGTGTGAACAGATGAGGAGGAGGACTTCTTCCTCAAGGCACAGCAGTCACCAGTGGGAGGAGGCCGACTTTGAATTGTGTTTTGAATGTTTTGTTTTGGATGTTTCCTTTTTGCCGACGAGAGGCACGGGAGGAAGTCGAGGTCAGTGAAAAAAGTCCGGCTTTGCGTTGAAAAACAGAGAGCTAGTCTTCCTTTCTCTTGGCTATTTGAATAACATTATAAGGTCTTAGGAAATCTCCATGAGTTTGTTGTTGCATAGGTTAGGTTTTTGTTGCCTTCTCTGTCCTTTTTTAAAAGATGCGCTGCAGGGAAATAAAAGAAATTTAGAAAACTGTTAACAGCAGAAAGTTTTAGCAAAAATGCTAAAGTGTATCTTTAAGTCCTGACCTTGTAGATTAAAATTCTCACGTAAGGAGAAAAGGGATGCGCACTCCTTCATGAAATGCTGAAAGTAGCTAGTTTCTATTTAGAATTAGCACAGACCAATAGTGTAATTTATTATCTATAGCAACTGTGCTTCTTTTTACTCCTTAGTGAAACATATTTTTATTTTAGTAAAAAAATGTTGTATTTAATTTTGAATGTTTCCTTTGCTCTGCAATAAATCACATAATTACATCGCAAATATTCAAATAAAATCAATTATCAACTCTCCAGAACAAACTCTGTAATGTCCAAGGATCGTTTTCCCTGTGAAGTCTGCACACTGAGAAGAATTAGGATTTTAATTGCCTCCCTGTAGATCTCTGCCTCACTGAAAAACTGGGTTAATTGCATTAGTGGAGACCCTCAGATGAACGCTGCCAGCTTCAGTTACTGCAGCGAGCATGCTGCAGCGCTGCATGGGACTTCACTCTTTAAAAGGTGATAGCTGGGACGCTTGCAAGGAAAAAGGTGATAGCTGGGACGCTTGCAAGGAAAAAGGTGATAGCTGGGACGCTTGCCTGTTTCATGTGGATGTCGGGAAGCTTTTAAAGTGTCAGTCATGACTGGAGATCGTATCTGCTGTGAGCCTCCTCATCCTCACCAGGCCTCGAGGAACGGCGCCGCAGGTTCATCCTAACGGGCAAAGTCACTTTGAGGTGAACGGTAAAATCAACATTTAAAAACTCCGCCTCTCCCTGGGTGTTCATTCACCCCCTCCTAGTTTATTTTTAGCTCAACGTAAGCAGAGCAGGAACCAGAGGATTCTAGATAAAAGGTGTTTTATTCCCTGCTTGTTACACATTTATTTATTTATTTATTTATTGTTACCGCTACCTAGGGATGGGTACCTTTGACATTTGAATCGATCCGACACTAATTCCCGGTACCTAGGAATCGATACCGGTACTTAACGGTACCAATTTTTGATACTTTGAGTGTTTATTATTTTAATTCTCTTTTATAATTAAATATATATTTTTCTCAATATATAACCATATTTGATAAATATCACGATAAATAACATACAACTGTTTGTATTTTAACATCGTCCTTGTAGTTTTATAAGCTGATAATTAAACTGAAGCAAACATCTTTACTGTGAACTAAATTTACTGTGTATCTTCATTCCTTTTGCCATCTTTTTTCATTTGATTTTTCCTACTGGGAAGTTAGAATTTCCGAGGAGAAAGCGAACGCACCATTAGCTGATAACAACGGTGGCAATGGAAGCTAACATATCAAGCTAACGTTATCTTAAACAGTTTATTTAAAGGCTGGAGCAGATTAAAACGATGATGCCTCACACTTCGATCGTTGTAAAGTGAAGCCAAACTTAAGAGCGCGTCCATGTTCTTCCAGTCGGAAATTCGGAGTTCCGAGGAGAAAGCGAACGCACTATTAGCAAAACGGAAGCTAACAAATCAAGTTAACGTTATCTTAAACATTTTATTTACCTACCAGAGCAGATTAAGATGAGGAAGTCTCACTTAGATCGTTGTCGCTGGTTTCATCATCACCCAGTTACCCATCACATTTAGTGAAGTGGACCCAAGCTTTAGCGTGCGTTCTTTCTACCATGCTGCTCTGCTTACAACTCGCTCGCAGCGACCGACGACATAACGCTCTTGCGCATGCGCAGCTGTCTAGGCAAGTTCTCGTTATGAAGGACGGGTACCGAAACGAGGCACCGTTTGAAATGACGTGAATCGGTGCTCGGTCGGTACCCATGCCTACCGCTACCTATCTTTATCATGACTTTTTAAAATAGCCTTCCTTTCTTTAAAAAAAATAATTTCAATATTTTTGCGTTTTAAGGGAAATTCCACCCCAAGTGAACTTTAGTCTGTCGGCATTCCAAGAGTTTTCCAGGTGGGAAAAACATTTGGTAACCAGCCGGGTCATTCTCCTGATCTGGCAGTGGTCCGCTGGCTTTTAGCTTCGTTTTATTTTTAGATTCTTTTTTTAACACAGGAAAGGTTTATTTACCTTGCTGACAGATCTGACCACCCTTCGTCAGACCTAGCGCCGCTTTCTTCTCCGTAAAAAAAAACAGGTTCAAGGCGACGTCCTGAACCATCAAGAGCAAATTTCTGCTAAAATACCTTAAAATTAGAAAATACTCCTAGCAGCTCAAGCAAATGTGAAGGATTTGCACCCAAGCCTCTCCTTCAGGACTTGTCCACCAGACACCAGACAGTTAAGGGTGATAACCAGCGGTGCTGGTTCATCATTATAAAGGTGCATTGCTAGCCTGGCAAGCCAGACTAAATAAATGTATTAGTTAGTCTGGCGACGCTCCATTGACGGCTCTCGGTTGTGGGGCGGGTTCTACCGTTGTCTTTCAAATGATCTCCGCATGCTACTGGACAATGAATGTGACATACTCACCGCAACAGCTATCAGTAAACGAGGCGGTCCGCAGTTGAAGAAGGAGAAAACATCATTTTTTCTAAAATAAAGCACTTAAATGCATCTATCTGCTCCTTATTCTGATGAAGCCCAAGTTCTAATAGTCCAAACTTGATGTAAAAGCCGTTTCAAACGAGCTGTCGCCATCTTGTTTCACTCTGTTGCATCATCCCACCCACCAGGCATATAGAGTGCCCTGATTGGCCCAAAAAGTGGACGAAGCTCTGTGATTTGTTCACTAAGCAGATAGAGCACTATGATTGGCCCACCATTATGGACCAATCACAGCTCTTTATGTGTTTGAAACCCGTCTAGAGAGCTGTGATTGGCCAGCCAGAATGCTGTCTGGGGCTGCGGAGGTTCCAGTGGAGCGTTGCTAGACCAAACCTGGCAAAGCAAGAATTTGGTCTAGTTCACTAGGCTAGTGCATTGCAGGATCAGCTGCAAACACCCGGCTGGCTACAGCTCACTGTGAGGGACTGGCTGCTTTTATTTCCAGCAACATCAGACCTGAGTTCAGCCATCAGCGTTACTGTGATGACTCCAGAGCAAAAACAAGTCTACTGAGTCCAATGGAACGAATTAGCTTGGCCACAACTAGCAGGTTCTCTGGTATTTATTCAGTAATGTCATCAAGCACCGCACTGAGAATACAGCACTAAGGGTCTAAGCAAAGTTGGGTTAATTAAAACTAAAATGGCTTTGTTCTGTAAAGCCACTTGATGAGTTTGTGAGAAGATGAACAAAAACCCACATTAGTGTTTCTGCACCAGAATCAGATCAACCAGGTGGCTAAAATCGGAAGAAAAAAACAAAAATATCAAACTCTCATCCAGTCTGAGCTCCGCCTTTTTGCACATTGCACCTAAAACTCCACAAGTTGGACATCCCACACAGCTCGTCCTTCACCGTCTTTATTTCATTTCTTTAAATTTACTCGCATTTCTGCTGGCGTGAAGCTTTCCCAGGTCCACGTTTGCAAAGCCCCACTGACCCTAAAATGTATTTATTTGTTGAAACAGAAGCAGAATGCTAATTTAACGCAGCGTTGTCTTTGTGCTGCTCACCTAAAAGCAAAAGTTGTGTGGAAGTAATTCATTATTGTTGTTTATGAAGCCAGAAAAAAGGAATAGTTGTAGTTTAGCCAGTTTTACAGCCTCAGAGAAGAACTTTCCAGCTGACGCACGTGTTTTCTGTCCCAGCGGTCAGAGCTGTGGTTGGCATGGATTTTGTTTTTGTTATTTTTGGGACTCTGTAGAAATCCGGGGATGTGCAGGAACTCAGAAGTGTCAACCATCTCGTCTGCAGGCGCTTCGGTGTAGAATTTGGTTCTTTTGTCTTCTGCAGATGAATAATTCACTCTGACTTAACATAAATGCTGCTGAAGGTTGCAACAAGCTGCGATCTGAGACTAAATCTGTAAATGTGAAGTATCAGGTTACGTTGTTGTTGGTCTGTGATCGGATCCGTGTTCTGCAGGTCTTTGTGTCACTTACAGTTTCACTAAAACTCTGAGCCTGAAGGGATGCTGCATTTATCGCCGTGGCAACCCGCACTCACAGCTGATTGGACATCAGTTTCTCCCATTTCTGATATTTAAACGTCAGCAGCTCAACAAGGGACTGAGTTACAAACCTGCTGCTGGAGTTTGTGGGAATAAAGTGGAACATGAACTGGTTCTAATGGGATTGTGGTCACGAAACGTTTCTCAAGCTTTTAACCACTGAATTTGATGCTTCCCTGCGCCCTGTGACAGGACCCGTTAGCTCCAGTCGCTCCGGTTATCCTGTGATTTATGCGTTAGCTGCTCTGCTAGCATAAATCAGCTGATGCAGGACATCTCTGTGCATGCAGCTGAGCTGCTTCATCTACGGAGGCATTTTTAGAACGTTCCCAAGCAACATGTTACATCAGTTAAAAATAGATGGTTAAGCCCATATTTAAAATATAAATATTGGTTCAGAACGGTGATGTTAGTCATTCGTTCGTTCTTCTCTTTTGTCCTGATTTCTTTTTGTTTTTGTTTTGGAATTAATAATTTGAGTCATTTTAAAGATCAGATTTATTTATAAAGCCCTTTTCAAACAAAGTGCTTTACAAAATGACCCCAAATTCCCATAACAGGTTAAAAACATTAACAGACATATGCAAGCACACGCACACACGCACACACACACACATGCACACACACAAGTAAAAATTATATTTGGCTGAGTCCAGATGAGCCAAGTAAGGTAAGGCAAGGAAACACCATCAGAGGAGCCATCTGCCCCGGCAGCATCAGGTCTTCCACACTAAAGGTTGGTTTATGCTTGACGCGTCCGCGAGGTCCGCACGGCTCCGCGCGGAAAAGTTGTGTCATTTTGCGTCATTTTAACAACCACGCCCCTCCACCGCGCCTCTGCACGGCCCAGAATTTCCGCAACGCGCACCTCGGAAAATTTCTAACCACGCGGACGGACGGACGCGGAAAAACATGGCGGACCGGCAAGAACTAGTATGGCAGAGGTTGGTAAATACAGACATTTGTATGATTCAGCTCTCAGAGATCACCGTGATCAACATGTTGTTAATAATTCTTGGAGAGAAATAGCTCGCACTGTCGGAAAAGATGAGGACGCTGTTAAAAATGCTGGAATGCCATGTTGTAAACAACAGTAATTTTTACTTCTACTATGGTGTAGTGTTGGATGCATGCTGTAGTGCTCTATGCTGCCCCCTACAGTTTGGGAGAATATTGGCTCACTGCAGAGACGAGCCACACGAACCATAAACGCTGCAAGTTGTGAAGCGCGTTCCATCCTCGAGCCGCATCATCTCGCGGAAAGTGAATGCATCAAGCATAAACCAAGCTTAAGTCAGGGCGCTCAGTGGAGGGGGAGCATAGACCCCCACCTGTAGAGCGCCCAGGAAGCTACAGCCGACCACCGCTCCCGGGGCAGAGGGCCCCTACAGAGGAAACACTGGATTAAAACGAGTAAAGATTTTAAAGATGAAATGAAGATTTGAATCACTAAACACAGCTATAACCATAGCTGGCTCTTTTGCTGGTAGGAATTATGAACATAAATAAAACAACAGATTTTTAAAATATTAGCAAACCAAATTTATCTGAGCTTGCTCAGTGATCTGGTCGGCTAATCAATCTCTGACAATAGTTCAAAAGCACAAAAATCAAGTAAAATCACTTAACTCAAGAAGCTCTGGTGCAGTTTTGTCAATAAAGGTTGAAATAAAGGAGGAAATCTGCAGTTTTTTCTCTGACTGATTTTTTTCGAAGACCTCCCACATGCAGTGGCAGACCGTGATGTAAAGTCAGAACGTGGTGCAGGATGAGCCATTGCATTAAGCTTCTGTACAACTGCTGAAACCATGAGGGAACTTTTTCCACCTCCTCTGATTGAGCTGTGATGGGATAATTTCTGGTAGGTGACATCCTGCAATAACCTCCTGCAGCAGCTGTTTATGAACTCGCCCTAAAAGTGTCAGCCTGCTTGATGAACAGCATCGCGAGCCTCGGGGATGCAAAGCTCGACAGCAGAATCACGTAAACATCTTACTCAAGACTCTCCTGAGCACTTTAATAACTCCTCGCCCCACCTCGGGCCGACGGAAGCTGTTCGTTTCTCCGAGTTGCGTCACGGCGGCAACATGAGGGTGGACGTCTCCTCGAGCCGGAGCATAGATCTCCATCCGCAGGTTTTCTCTTTGCGTTGGTGGGATGGTTTTGTGACGGATGCAGGAAGAGGGAAGCTTTTATTTATCCAGTGTGTGTTGGAATTCTTCTACATTACCCACCTGATTTTATTTTTGAGACGAAGAAATAAGCTGTGCAGCATCTTTGGGCACTAAAGTGATGCTATTTGTTGAATTTTTGTTTTCTTTGGTCATTTGGGGCAGCAGTGGCTCAGGTGGTAGAGCAGGTTGTCTCATGATCGGAGGGTCTTGGGTTCGATTCCAGCTCCCGCCAGGGGTATCCTGCTGTTGTGTCCTTGGGCAAGACACTTCACCCAACTTGCCTGTGTTAGTGGTGGTCAGAGGAGCCGACGGCGCCAAATGGCAGCCTCGCCTCTGTCAGACCTCCCCAGGGCCGCTGTGGCTACAAGTAGCTTACCATCACTAGCAGTGTGTGAATGTGAGAGTGTGTGAAAGCGTCTTTGGGTGTCTAGAAAAGCGCTATATAAGTTCAATGCATTATTATTATTATTATTAATAGACAAAAACCAAGGAAAACTCCTATATACTGCTTTAGAGAAGCTGCTGTTATGGTTCAACACATTGAATTGCCTTGTCTGGCTCGTACGACCTCCATGACCTCTGAAAATCCAAATATCCTTTCTAAACTGCCACGTTTCAGAAAGTTTCTGAACCTACGTTTATTCCAAGCATGGGACGGAATCTCCCGTCCGTCATATTTTAGTTGCTCCTCTGCCCCACCACACCTGATCCAACGGCTAAACCACCTGTTTGAGTTCTGCAGAGTCTTTTTAATCACCCATTAACTCATATCGGTGTGTCTAAGCAGAGGCCAGGATCGGACGCCAAAATCAGGTGCAGAATGCCTAATAATCAGGACTCTGATGTTCAAGACCACTCGCAGGAGAGGAGTGTGTTTTATTTGCTGTCATTCGGGTAGTTTTAGGTGGTTTTTTTTTTTAAGGATTGCATGTTTCTGCGTGAGAGATTGTATTTTTTTAGGGCATGCCTTCTGTCAGGACCGTTTTCTCATTTTATTTCTGCAGCGTGTGTGAAATCAGCAAAGCCAGCATTCAGAACATTAGCAGAAAGCATGTTCTGTTTCATTTCAGCAATTAATGCTGCTGTAAGGTGTCAGGAAAGTTAATGGAGTTTTTCCTGATCCATAATGCAAGTGGGAATGTTGGTGGTAGAGTTAGTCACTCATGTTTAAGGCACGCCAAGGCGAGGTGAAATAAAAGTATCCGTGTGCCTGGTTCATACTGCAGCAGATTCTGGTTAATTAACCTGAGCTAATTATCCCACAGCAAGTCCTCTAAATGAAATGATTTAGCCAGTTTAGATGCTGGTGGGAAAAGGCTGGGAATATTACCAAACTGCAGGAACAGGAAAAGCTTTTGGAGTGTGGGAATTGACATTAGTCCTAAATAATGAGCCTCTTTATGGGCAAACAAGAAATTAAAGTAGAGGCTAAATTAGCTAACTGTGTTGCGTGTTAGTTCGTTAAGGCTCCAGGTTGTTAACGAGTAAAATCAGAGAGGAAGTGTGTTTCCGTTTTAATTAGTTGTGGGATGTGTTTTAACTGAGACCTTTTACTGGTGACCGGAGGTTTTTTGGTCACGTACAGCAGTTGCTGCCGCTGCTTAGTGATGTAGCAAACACGTTAAATAATAAAATCTATCCAGCTTCGTCACAAGTCAGCTGAATTATAAATGACAGATTCATTTGCAAAAAGAGGTGATATCTTTTGTTAAAATCATCAAACTTTATTTTGACTTGAGGAAATTACAAAAAAGATAATTTTTTAAACTGAAACTTTCTAGCACCCCCTAGTGTCTGTTAGTCAAAGCAAAAGGGAAACCTATCTCCTCGCTGAGCGTTTATCTTTTTAACACTTTAATCTATCAGCTAAAACGTCTCCCCAGCCTTCATCAGTGTCTACAGGAGCGGTTCATCACTAAATAAACACATCAGCTGTGATTCTGATCTAAAACAGGCAGAAAATGCTCAGCTGGACTTAGCGATGGGTACCGAATTCGGTACTTTTTAAGGTACCGACCGAATTCCATAGTACCGACTGAGCACCGATTCTCGACATTTGAAACGGTGCCTCGTTTCGGTACCCGTCCTTCATAACGAGAACTTGCCTAGACAGCTGTGCATTTGCAAGAGCGTTATGTCGTCGGTCGCTGCGAGCGAGTTGTAAGCAGAGCAGCATGGTAGAAAGAACGCACGCTAAAGCTTGGGTCCACTTCACTAAATGTGATGGGTAACTGGGTGATGATGAAACCAGCGACAACGATCTAAGTGAGACATCCTCATCTTAATCTGCTCCGGTAGGTAAATAAAATGTTTAAGATAACGTTAGCTTGATATGTTAGCTTCCGTTCCGCTAATGGTGCGTTCGCTTTCTCCTCGGAACTCCGAATTTCCGACTAGAAGAACATGAACGCACTCTAAAGTTTGGCTTCACTTTACTAAATGTGATGGGTGATTGGGTGAAGATGAAACCAGCGACAACGATCTAAGTGTGAGGCATCATCGTTTTAATCTGCTCCAGCAGCTAAATAAACAGTTTAAGATAACGTTAGCTTGATATGTTAGCTTCCATTGCTACCATTGTTATCAGCTAATGGTGCGTTCGCTTTCTCCTTGGAAATTCTAACTTCCCAGTAGGAAAAATCAAAGAAAAAGGACGGCAAAAGGAATGAAGATACACAGTAAATTTAGTTCACAGTAAAGATGTTTGCTTCAGTTTAATTATCAGCTTATAAAACTACAAGGACGATGTTAAAATACAAACAGTTGTATGTTATTTATCGTGATATTTATCAAATATGGTCATATATTGAGAAAAATATATATTTAATTATAAAAGAGAATAAAAATATTAAACACTCAATAGTATCGAAAATTGGTTCTGTTAATAAAAGAGGCTCTATTATACAAATAGTCCAGAGAGAGGAATATTCTAGTTTGTTAAACACATGTTAAAATGTAAAGAGTTCTATGCTATATTGTTATATTTTATTTTGTAACACGTTGTTAAGCCTCTTCCACTTCTTCCAAGCAAGTTTTCTCCACAGCAGGGGATACAGGCAGTGTTGAGCGGGCTCGACTCTTGCCTGAGAAAGTGGACATGTTAAAACGTAAATAGTTCTATATTGTTATATTTAATTTTTTAACATGTTTTTATATATTGAAAATAAATATTTGAGAGAAAAAATAGTTTTTAATTATTAAACACAAAAAAGTATCAAAAATTGGTATCGTTAGGTACCGGTATCGATTTGTAAGTACCGGGAATTGGTACCGGATCGATTCAAATGTGAAAGGTGCGCATCCCTAGCTGGACTTGATGTTGTGATAATCGTGTTTGTTGGATGTTTGAACCCTTCAGCAGAAAACTTGGTGAAACGTGATGATGTCCATCCTGATTACAGGATCATTTAGCATCAAACATTTGTTTTAGCGTCTCATCAGCTTCAATAATGCAGACTGCTGCACCTCAACAGTCATCTGACTTCCTATAAATATTACAGCAGCTTCATAATTAAACACCTCGTCACCATGAACTCAGGGACATCTGAGAGTCTGTGCTTCATTTAATTCAATACAACTCATTTAATAGATGTGTTACCATGGACAGAATCCGTAACATTGTACAAAAACACCCAAATGTTGGCTGTTAAAATAAAAAGGCTTTTAAAAATAAAGTCAGAAAAATTGTAATGAAGAAACAAATATTTCACCGGTCTATTTCCCACCATTTTTCCAAGGTCGGTTCATAAGAGGCACCCAGATATCCCACTCCCTGTTGAGTCTCCAGATCCTGATGGAGGAATCCAAGGTGTCGACCCTTTTCAGGTCTTACCTCAGATTTGGGGTAACTGAAGTACACCAACCAAAAGCCAAGATCAAACCCTGTGGTCTGACGCGGGGCTGCCTGGAATACGAGTAAAATATGAAGTAAATTTTAAAAATAGCCAGTTTCTTCTCCATCGACACAATAACTGCAGCTCGGAGAAACAATCCAGCTTCGACTGAGCACAAAATACTTTTTTTCTCAGGCAAAAACAGCTGATTTAGAAGAAGAAGAAAGTATCATTTCTATAGCGCCTCTCAAGATAAAAATCACGAGGCGCTTCACAAAAACAAAAAAATTTAAAAATATAAAAAATAATTTAGAAAATGGTTAAAAATATATTTAAAATGAGCAAAAATAGACAATTGTGATTAAAAATGTTAAGAAAGAGACAGCGTGAATAGGAAAGAGGGAAATCAGTGGATCCTGAGGAAGGTGGAATAGGTGGGGAGAGCAGAATAAAGAGAGAGAGGTGAAGAAGGTCATACAAAAGCCAGCTTGAACAAGTGAGTCTTCAGCTGCTGTTTAAAGGAGACCACTGAGTCCACTGATCTCAGGCTGAGGGGGAGAGAGGTTCAGGGTCTGGCGGCCACAGCAGCAGATGATCTGTCACCTTTGACCTTTAGCCTGGTGCTGCACAACCAGTAGGCTTTGATCACTGGACCTCAGGGACCTGCTGGGGGTGTAGGGACTAAGAAGATCACCAATGTAAGATGGTGCTTGTCCATGTAAGGCCCTATAGACCAGAACCAGGACCTTGAAATGAACCCTGAAGTTGACTGGCAGCCAGTGAAGCTGGAGGAGAAGCGGGGTGACGTGGGTGTGTTTGGAGGATTTGGTCAGGAGCCGAGCACAGGCGTTCTGAACCACCTGTAGACGGTTCAGGGAGGTTCTGCTCAGACACGTGAAAAGAGAGTTGCAGTAGTCTAAGCGTGAGGAGATGACGGTGTGGAGAACTGTCTCAAGTTCAGAGCGGGACAGAATGGGACTCAGCTTAGCAACGTTCCTGAGATGGAAGAAGGAAGAGCCAACAAGAGAACTGACATGAGAATCCAGGGTGAGAGCTGGGTCAAAGGTCACACCAAGATTCCTGACGGAAGGTTTGGTGTGGGAAGCAAGCTGACCAAGAGAGTCTCTGACTTTGGGAACCAGCTTGTCTGGGGCACAGATGAGGATCTCAGTCTTATCTTCATTCAGCTGAAGAAAGCTCCCACCATCCAGGTTCTGATAGAGTCTAAGCAGGTGTGTAACAGCTGCAGCTTAGACATCTCATGGGGCTTAAAGGAGATGTACAGTTGGATGTCATCTGCATAAAGATGGTAGGAGATTCCTTTGAAGGAGCTCAGGATGTGCTGAAGAGGAAGCAGATAGAGGAGGAAGAGCAGAGGCCCCAGCACAGAACCTTGTGGGACACCATGGGTAAGAGAGGTGGTGGAGGACCTAAACTTGGAGACGGCCACAGAAAAGGAGCGCTCAGAGAGATAAGAGGAGAACACTCCAGAGCAGATCCTGATAGGCCTACCCAGTCTCAGCCTCTCCAGTAGCAGGTGATGGTCAACAGTGTCAAAGGCTGCAGTCAGGTCCAGCAGGACCAGAACAGAACAGTCCCCTGCATCACTGTGAGTCAGAAGGTCATTAGAGACCCTAAGAAGAGCTGTTTAATGAAAGTTAATCTGTTCTAATGACTCTGTAACTTTCCAAGTCCGATCTTGTCCTGGCGGGAGTAAAACCACCTTTCCGTGTGTAACGTCTGTGATGTAAATGGGTACGGTGACAGATCAAACACGGCCCACGCAGCCGCTTCGCTGGAGTTTGAGTAACAGTCAGTAGACGTGGAGCAGACCGTGATGATCAGACTGCTGCTCTCATGGTGAATGTGACTCAGATTCACATTTATCGAATGCATTAAACACGTCTGAGGTATGTTAGCAACTTTCATCTCCTGCCAGAGCAGGACATTAAGATTTGAGCTAGTTAGCAGATTGGTCACATTTAGAGCTAATTTGTTGCACATGGACTGAATGCATGTGAGCCACAAACCTGTATACTGTCCCTGTTTACCCAGTGTGAAGTTAAATTTAAGCTGGTTGCAGTCCTCTGTGGACCATTAGGGCAGAGCCTGGAGCTTTGGGGGCCTCCCCAGCAGCAGGGTTGAGACTAATGACTGCAGTCAAACACAAAGAGGTGCTTGAAAAATGTCCACTTCAGACGGATCGCAGCCACTTGGGACTGGGGGCACTTTAAAGACAACAATAACCTGAAGCCAGAACAGCAGAAACACTGGTGGCTTCAGGACTAGTCTGACTTTGTCTGTGTGGCCATGACCTAGATTTAGGAATCAGAGAGACAAAATACTTTCTGAAAGGGGTGGAAGGTAGATGGAGTGTTAAAAGATTAGCATACAAACCATGGAAATTAAAATATTATCAGACATTATTGACAATAAAATGTAAAATCAGAAATGATCTGCATCGGTTTTTACTCTTTTAATGACAACTTAAACTTTATCCATCCATCCATTTTCCTCCGCTTATCCGGGGTTGGGTCACTGGGGTAACAGCCTGTGGAGAGAGGCCCAGACTTTCCCTCTCCCCAGCCACCTGGGCCAGCTCCTCCGGGAGAATCCTAAGGCGTGTTACGTCCCCGACAGGAGATGTTAATATGCGAAGGACGGGGTAACATAAGAAATACGACAGTGGCGTTAATATGCTTTTAATTGTTGTAAAAGGTTCTTAAAACGAGCAAACAGGTGGCGAGCATTATAAAGACAATGCAAAACACACAAAAACTCTCAAAAAGGTTAACATTGCACCAATTACCAACTATAAAAACACCTGGTTAAAACTCATATTAAAAGTTTTACCAGACAGAAGGTGCTTTTAAAATCCCGAAGTTGATAAAAGTCTAAAACAATCTCCTGACCTAAAACACCTGGTAAAAACTTCTTGTAAAAGGTTTACCAACACAGAAGGTGTTTAAAACCGGAGTCAATAAAATTGCAGCAGACCAAGTTAACCTTTTTAATCAACAAACAACATCAAAAGATCCCTCTGGATCATCCAAGAGCTTCACCCTTTTAAAGCTCATAACTCAGAGATAACCTCAAAGTTAACTCACCACAAAACGAAGGGGTTAAAACCTAAACGAGGCCTGGAGGACAGCAGAACCCCTGCACTACTGCCTCCTAGACTGCTGAAGGCACAGCCTTTTTATACAGGTGTTGGTAATCAGCAGGATTCAGCTCAGCTGTGCTCCTCAGCAGCCTGGGAGAGAGGAGGAGGGGGGTGGGGGGGTGGGGGGGGTGTCAGGCTGATCACTGGGGCTGGTTGATCCTGGCTCCTGAATCTCACTGGCCAGGCTGGTAGCCGTAACAGGAGCTCCCTGGCCAGCTCAGAGATATAGTCCCTCCAGCGTGTCCTGGGTCTTTCTTTAGGTCTCCTCCCAGAAAAACTCA
The DNA here is from genome assembly GCF_043380555.1 of Nothobranchius furzeri. Taxonomy (NCBI): domain Eukaryota; kingdom Metazoa; phylum Chordata; class Actinopteri; order Cyprinodontiformes; family Nothobranchiidae; genus Nothobranchius; species Nothobranchius furzeri. The sequence continues at coordinate 42,063,537 of NC_091758.1, read as the reverse complement.
ACAGGCTCATTTTGATGTGGAAGAGCAGCTGTTCTACTCCGATCCCCTCCCGGATGACTGAGCTTCCACCCCTCACTTCACCTGAGCCACTAAAACATGAGGTCACAGATAAGATGAGGTGACAAAGTCGATCATCAAACTACTACCTCAGGTCTTCTGGTGCCAAGAGCACATGTGGATATCCTTTGTCCATTATGTCTGATCAATGACAAGCACAGAAGTTCAACGAGAAAACACCGCTCAGATTCAAAAAAGGCTGGGTCATTGCTTTAAACCACACCTCTCCGTGTCTCACCATTGTTGAGCGTTGAAGTCTCCCAGGAAAACGAGGAAGTCACCGGACAGAGCGTTGTAACGGCCATCGCCGTTCAGACATTGATTCAGTCCCCTGTTCAGCACCTCGGACAGCTCCGCCCTGATGGCTCGCTGCACTTCTGGTTCAGCACCATGGACAACGCCAGAGCAGACTTAAAAAGCAGCCAGCTGCAGTTCAGAAGACTGAGAGTTGTGCTGAAACTTGCCTAACAAGTGTTCACCAGCTCAGATGTATGATAATTAATGCTCCACAACCAAAACACACTCAGAGTTTATTAACAGTAACCGTGTTATAATTACATATGAATGAGGGAAGAAAGTACTTTCAACTTTATTTTCCCCAGCTTCAACCTTCAAAATCGCCGACTGCCTGCTGACATGACATGCCATGTTTTATTGATCAAAGCCGCTAATGATAAAGGGATGCCTCCCCTCCCTCTGATGAACCCACACATGCATTTATTGTGCTGCCAGACAACAAAAGTCCCGCGTCATGCTAATGTGGAGCAAAGTTCCACTTCATCAGAGGAGGAGCTCGCTCCACGCTGCTCCCAAACTCTAAATATAGAAGCGGCCCCGATTCTCGGCTCGCGTCTCTCTGGGGCGTTTCTGTTATTTCTGCGTTTCAGCGTCTTGTTTTCCACCGTCAGCAGCTGGATTTACAGCGTTGGTGTTTTTAACAAACATCGCTGCAATCATCAAAGGGAGGCAGAGCTCTTCAGTCTTGTTCCACTGACTGACAACCTTGTGGATTTTTAATGGAATATTTTATGTTTGTTCTCAAGAAGTTAATTAGATGTGAAGCAGAGAGAGCAGCACTTCAATGTTTAATATGAAGGACAATTTGTTAGCGACACCTATCAGGGGACTTGTGTCTGCAAGCCTTTGGGTTTCTGAAGCACTAGAAGCTCATCCAGAACCTTCATGATGGGATTCATCAGCTGTTGTTTAAAACCAAATGTGTCCGCTATCGATCTGTAAATGATATGGAATTAACTCTTGTTACAGAACGGGAGGGGGGGGGGGGGGGGGGGGCAAATCGGTCTCCAGAGGGAGGAGCGATGATCCCCGGCAAAACAACAAATTAGTTCTCTTGGATCTGATCTTGGTGGGAAAGCTAGTTTGGTTTATTCTAGGGTCTAAATGCTTCAAATGAAGCATCCAAGGCCCCGGGCAGGCTGGCTTTATTCCTCTGGAGAGAGGCGATTTTCAGTCCTGCTGTGACTCAAACCCAGTCTGCAAAAAGAGCACTTTTGTTTTTAACCTCATTTCTCTCCAGTATCCAACAGATGTTAGATATTTACCAACACCATGAGAACAATTTCAGCAGAGCTAAAGATTTAAATTTCTAAATTTAATTAAATCTTGGCAACCAAACACCATGAAATGTTTTCAGAATGGTGTTCCTGTTCCAGCTGTATGCAAGAATTTATAAACAACCTCAGAGGCCATTTCTGTATGAACTATTTCAGTTTAATTCGTAAATTTTAAAGGGACGTTATGGAAGTGTGACAGCCAAAACATGTATAGAAATAATAAATGTCTTCTTCATACATTCTCCTGCAATGCCCTGGTCCTGTAGAATGAGCCCTGGCATTTTTACTGTGATTGCCTGTTTTTCTGTAAAATCACAGAAAAAGAGAGATGCTCGGGTCGAGCAGGCTGCTTCATGCGCGTTCACGCTCAGGCATCGCCCGTAGCATTTGCTATCCGTAGCTTTAGCAGCAGAGAGAGAGGCAGTGCCACTTTGTCGCTGTTCCTAACGCCTAGTGACAAAGCTAGCTACATTTCTGAGGACCCTTAGCTACTTTCTGTAGAACTTTCTTCTAGATATTTCCTGCAAATTAGCAACAAAATAGCCATTTTCACTCCGAACCGTTCTTTGGTTTGACGTTGTTTCAGCTGTCATCAACGATATAAATGTTACAGACAGTATGAATATTACTAGAGTTTAGCAGACTCTCATGCAGAAGACCTGGGTTCGATTCTGGATGTGAACATAGTTTATTTAGAGTTTCTTTTTTACATTAATAGTATATTTTTTTACAGTAAGATGCCCAAATTTTTATTTGAGACTCGCCGAACGGCGTTGAATTCACAGATAAAAAAGATGTGCGTTCAACTTTCATTTTGGAACAATTTTTCAAGCAAGGGAAGGGAATGATCTGAGCATGCAGGAGGACTGACCCATCATAAACCTTTGTCGGCTGTGCTGAAGAGAAAGCTACATAACCAAATTATTTATTTAATTAGCTGCATGTTCTCCTGTCCTCTGTCCTCTGGGCCACACACACACACACACACACACACACACACACACACACACACACACACACACACACACACACACACAGAGGACTGTCTCAGCTGTTATTTTCGTTAAGGAGTGTGCACGTACAGCATGCGTGCCTCATGTACGAGCCTACTATTGAAGCTGCCATTACGCTTTTGGCCTGAGGGGGCAATCACGAGCATAAAAATTCAAAATTCTGTAAAGTCCCTGTAAAATGAACTTGTTCAGTTTTTTGCACTTTGTCCTTAATCTGAAATTTGTTCATCTTTTAATTTTTTTCTTACAGATTAATAAAATGTTGCTTAGTGACAGAAGAATGCGTTTTAAAAAAGATTTCTTTATTATTTCTGTTTAATTTCTCCAGAGATGCCGTTTCTTTTTTCATGTGAAATTCAAGATTGAATGTGACATCACAATAATGCAGTTTGTGACCCAGAGCATATTTTCTAAAGGAAAAGGGAACAAAAGGCGCTGTGCTGTGAATTAGAGGTTATAAGAAGGAAAAGTTACCTTGCCTTGCAGTGCATGGGCTGACCTTTAAAAATGCCAGCCTTTGTCGTCGAGGGACTGACCTGCTGCCAAGGAGAGCTGCTCCACCTCTGCAGCACCACCTACGTTTATTACAGCCACACTTTTTGTGTCTCTTGTTTTAGCAGGAAGCTCAGAAATAAGTGGTGCAAAAACAAACCCGTGCACACAACTGAAGAGTTTTGCACAGCGTTAGTCTTGTTATGATCATCTGTTTTTGGTTGTAATCCAGCTTCACATCTTGCATAACAGAAACAAATACATCCCAACTTCACAGCAAGCAGCAGCCCGAGGCGCGGCTTTTTTACATAAACCTCATCATTTCCTCCCTAAACTCATTTTTAAACCACTTCTTTTTCTTTATCACTTGTTTATACATAATACATAATCTATCTTGCACGTGGCACAGCTTGCACAGTCAGTTACTGTATGTGACTTTGCTGCATGTCCTGCATGCAGATGAGCTCATAAACACACACACCGTCTCTCTGAGGCATCTGTAGCGATGCTGCAGGGTTTGCTTTGTGGCGATGCCCTTCATAATGCCCATTCATCAGGAGGAAAGCATCTTTATTCTCCACTGTTTTCATCCCTAACGGTTAAGGATGCACGACATATTGGCATATCGGCCGACAGACGTATTGTTGTTGGTCTGGTTAGTAAAATAATAACATTATTACTGGAATGCCTAAGTCCTGCCTCAGAAAGTAGGGAAGTTCTTGACCGACAGTCACCTAAAGATCTAAAATGGATACCTAAGGACAACTGTGCTTCCAACAATCTTTAGGATGTGCCCAAATCCCATGTAGGCTCTAAAGATAATCTTATCAGATTTTCCTACCATGTGTGGTTCAGGTTAGGATTCAAAAGCAAAATGGAGCAGAAGTCAAGAAGGTGCAGTATCAAACACGGGCCATCCATCCATCTTTAGCTGCTTCTCCGGAGTCGGGTCGTTGGTGCAACAGCCTAAGTCGAGAGGCCCAGACTTCCCTCTCTCCAGTTACTTGGGCCAGCTCTTACGGGGAATTCCCTGACCAGCTGACAGATATAGTCCCTTCAGCATGCCCTGGGTCTTTCCTTGGGTCTCCTCCCAGTTGGACGTGCCCGGGAAAACCTCGGCCACGGGCGATTTAACTTTTGATCTAGGAGCACTTTTAGCAAATCCTTTAGGCAATCAAAATAAATGTCCCACAATTCTTATCGTTATTTCAAGGTTACAAGGACAGCTAGTTAGCTAGGAAGCTAGTCACGCTGGATTGGTGGAGAGCCAAAAGCAGAAGTCAGTTGCTGCTTTTCTAGTGTTTGATGCACTAATGAACAAAATCCAAGAGATTTACTTTTCAACACAGATGTTGTTTGGTTGTTTTTTCTTACCTCGCATGAAAAAATGGAAGCACTCGTACCTCTTACCTGTCTCATCCTTTGGAACGTGTTTGTATAACCTGTTAAAGGTGCTCAGAGCTGCTTTGGTGTTTCTTTTATATGAGATTTTATTCTCTAATGAGTTGTGAACGTCCGTGACCGCTCGGCATCCCACACACAAGCTGCCTTACAGACCAGCCCTCGTTTATTTCACTTGTGATGTTCATTAAATGTTTATTTTCATTACATTTTGCTCAAACACATGAATTATGTACCATTAGTGCAGTTGATGTCCCGCGTGCTGCAAAGCCAAGAATAGCAGCAGGTCTAAGGCGTTTTATAGGCGTCGTCCCGCGGTGGTTGAGGTGGTGCTTTACGGCCGGCCAGCTCTGTCTCCGGATGGAGACCCGCATGGCGATGTAGCCCTGAAAGCCTGAACACTCAGAGGGACTGGGAGAGGTGTTGTCGCTTATTAAAAATGGATTGCACAAGTGGAACGGGCATTTTTATGTTGTGCTGCAGGTTTGCTGAAGAGAAAATAAAATCCAGCACATCGGGATATTATTGGATGTTACTAAACCAGCTTCTTTTTTTAACGCGCTGATTCTCGCAGGATGAGGTTCATAGTTGACTTACTTTTTATTTGACATTGGATTTTGTTGTAAGGTGGTTTTGACTGCTTCTCCATTCATTAGCATTCATAGGGATGAGCCTTTTGCACAGATCAAAACAGAAAGACAGGGGGACAGAAAGAGGATTCACACTGACCCCAACTCTTTGAGAAGCTCCATCTGCAGCTCAGATGACACGTGCAAATACCTTCAGATAGACGGTGCCATGGGACGTCAAGCAGCCTGTCGTTTCACTACGATAGGTGTGTTTGCAGAAAAGTGTGGGACGTGGCTTGCAGGGATAATCCAGCAGCTCTTTGATGATCAGGATTTGGAGCAGAGGCTGTTGAGGTGCAATGCATGAAGTCCTTACAGAGAATGTGAAAGACTGGGCAAAGTCAAATTATCAGGACGTCTTTCTTTACTTCTTGATTTGTTGACTTTTCAAGTGAAATTTAAAGAGACAAGCATAGCATAGTTTATTTATAGCATAGCAGTCTATGGCTAGAACTGCAGTAAAGTTTGGACAACTTTCTTTACACTTTTAGTTTGTTTCCTCAACGCCTCCATGGTGAGGAGTTCCAGGCTTCTGGCCACGTCCCAACGGGACCCAGAGGAAGAACCGGGAGGTGCTGAGAGGACAGTTTCTCAGCTGGCTTGGGAATGCCATAGGATCAACCAGGGAGCTGGGCAGAGGGATGCCTGGGCCCCTTTGCTTAAGCTGCAGCTGTTCATTCAATTAGGTTTTGGTTTGGCTTTGTTCCACACACAAAAAGCCTGGAAGTAAACCAGAATGTGTTGCAGAGAACCAGGTGAAAAGTTGAGTCTGTTTATTGGTCAGATGCACTTTGGGGCGAGGCTACCAGGTGGAATCTCCTGAGCCGGTCCACGTTTGACTCCAAGCTTCCACTTGTGTTGGATCGTATTGACCCCATAAACAAACGCACTGGGGTCCACATGCCGCTGAGATCATTGTCACTTCTGGAGAAACCAACCAGGGTTTGGTGAAAACCAACGAAGCACCACTGGTGTGAAAAAAGCCCTCAGACTTGGAAAGGAGTCGTTGGGTGGCTCCGGGTCAGGAGGAGCTTTGGGAATTTTGTACCACCTTGTTATTAGCATGCTGACGTTTAGTAAACAGTTGATAGTAATCCTCGTTCTGATTGTTGCTGTTTTCCTTCTTTTTCAAGTCAGCGTAATTATTATTACCTCATTAACTCTTAGTCATGTACAAGTGTGGTCCTATTATAAAGTGGCACCAGAACCTTTTCTTATTTACTTATATCTGGGCCCGTTAACAGGATCACACACTTAGGTGTGTCAAGTCATCAAACTAAAGTAACTTTACTTGTGTTTGCTTTGACTTAAAGACAAAATGTAGTTTTTCACTGAAGGTTTTTTTATCCATCCATCCATCCATCCATTTTCATCCGCTTATCCAGAGTCGGGTCGGGGGGGCAGTAGCCTAAGTCGAGAGGCCCAGACTTCCCTCTCCCCAGCCACTTGGGTCAGCTCCTCCGGGGGAATCCCAAGGCATTCCCTGGCCAGGTGAGAGACATAGTCCCTCCAGCGTGTCCTGGGTCTTCCTTTAGGTCTCCTCCCGGTTGGACGTGCCCAGAAAACCTCACCAGGGAGGCGTCCAGGAGGCATCCTGACCAGATGCCCGAGCCACCTCAACTGGCTCCTCTTGATGTGGAGGAGCAGGGGGTCTACTCCGAGCCCCTCCCGGATGACCGAGCTTCTCACCCTATCTCTAAGGGAGAGCCCAGATACTCTGGGGAGAAAACTCCTTTCAGCCGCTTGTATCCGTGATCTCGTTCTTTTGGTCACTACCCAAAGCTCATGACCATAGGTGAGGGTAGGAACGTAGATCGACCGGTAAATCGAGAGCTTCGCCTTCTGACTCAGCTCTCTCTTCACCACGACAGACCGGTACAACGCCCCGTTTTATTTTATGTAGGAGAAATAAAATTTAAACTCACACGGTCCTCGGTGTTTTCTTTGACTAGCACATGAAGTTGTTTGTTCAAAAATATTAGGTGTGGAAAACATGCAAAAAGATAATCAGGAAGAGGGAAGAAAGTTTTTACACCGGCAAAACCCCAAGCATCCCTCTCCCCACCAACTTCATCCCGAGTTGTCCCCCAGGACAGAAGAGATGTGGATGTCCTTCCAGCAAGTGTTGGGTCCGTCTGGCGGTCTCTCAGCACAAAGTGTCATGAAAATTCCCAAAACCAGGAAGCATCCTGATTGGATATCTGAGGGGCCAGTTTGCTTCTCTGTGGACCATCCAATCCCTACCCCTTCCTTCTCGGCTCATGCAGTACCCTGTCTTGATTATCCTTCCTGCTGTCATGAAGTGGTGGTGTTTGGTTCGGACCCAAACCCGGGACAGCAGGCTCCGGAAGCAGAGTGGCAGGTAAAAAGAACAGATTCGTTAGAGCAATGGCAGGAAGGAGGACACGACGAGAAGACAGGACGAGGATCTGACAACAATGAGCACACAGAGGGAGGGATGACCAGGGAGACAGGTGGGTGAGGTAATGCAGGGAGATCCTGACACCTTCAGGTGATGAGTTCCCACAAAGGCGACCAAAGAGAGCCATCGCTGTGTCACCTTCTTAGTCTTTCAATCTTAGTCTGGACTCAAAATGAGTTTTCATGACAGACGGAAGCGAACGTGTGGGACAGCAAACCCCTCCATGACAGAGAGGTAAATGATCAGGTGACTGAAACACCTGCAAACCCAACCTGGTGCTTTCCTATTTATTATCGTAACTAAATGACCTCAGACCATATTTTTTCTCACTGGTCTGGATTTAAAATAAGTTGCTGACGAGAAACCGTGGAACAGAGTGAATGTGCTGCTGATGCATTCACAGCCGACTTGATCTAAGCACTCTTGGTTCTACAAGGACAAATGGGTTCTCCATACAATGCTGACATGCTGAATAAATGCAGAGAGGATGATTTACCGCCTGCATGATGCATTCATACTCGGTGCTCAACAGGACGGATGAAACAAACAAACATTTATTGGTTGGGTCTGTAGCCGGAACAGATTTAGGGCCTGCAGCTTGGCGGGGTCCTTTTATGTTTGTAAAGGAATGAATGAAAGTTGTACATATTTACAGCAATACATGAAGTACTTTAACACGGGCAAACCAGCAAATGACAATCACTTGTTGAACCTTTCAGGGGAATTTCGGGGATCGATCAGTGGACCGGCACAGCGGAGTTAAGTGTTCATATGGGGTGATGAAGGACAATGAGCCGTTTTAAATAATGCACGGGTTTGGTCGCTGAAAGCTTCCTAAGAGCCCTTCTGGTTCAGCTGTAAAACTTCTGAGGACAGCCGGGATAAACACTGGTACCCACGGACCGCTTTCCCTGCATCTCTTTGGGAAAAGACATTTTTGCCTGCGTAAAAAAAAAAACACCAATGAAGGTCCTGGCAGAATAAAACCCAGGAATTCTGGGATATTTCCACATAATACAGGTTTTAATTAGAAGCATACATACTTTATTTAAACACCTGTAAATAGTCATGGCAGGACATTCCTTCAGAGATCAAAGGTAGGCTACATTTATTACAGGGGTATTCTGCTGTTGTGCCCTTGGGCAAGACACTTCACCCAACTTGCCTGTGTTGGTGGTGGTCAGAGGGGCCGACGGCGCCAAATGGCAGCCTCGCCTCTATCAAACCGCCCCAGGGCGGCTGTGGCTGCATAGTAGCTTACTATCACTGGCAGTGTGTGAATGTGAGAGTGTGTGAAAGCGTCTTTGAGTGTCCTAAACAAGCGCTAAATAAGTTATGTAATGATTTAAATGATATGTTATTTAATAAGCCGTAAGGCGTAGGATTCCATAGGAAATATGAAATCCACCTTATGAAACTGTGAGGTTATTTGAACCAGAAGATTGGAACTTTTTAATGCAGGGATTAGATAACAGCTTCATGTCCACTCAGAGACAACAGAAGAGAGAGAGTCGAGTTTAAAAGTTAAGAATTTTATTACTAACAAATTAAACTAGACTGACTTTAAACACTAAATAAATGGTGTGACTAAGGTGGATGAGACGGTGAACGGATGACATGTGATGTTTTTCAGAACCAGCAAATCCGAAGAAGCGATTAGTTCTGATGGGAACTGAAGGTGATGTCTTCGCGTTAAGCTTTGGTTAGGAGGTTCATAAACACATTCAACGCCATTTGTCAGTCTACCTAAACTTCAGGAAGCCCCCTTCAGATCAGGAATGTCGAGGTCCAGCATGACCTTCTCTGGAACCGAGCTGGTAGGAAAAGCAGCGGTTGCCGACCAGTCCAGTCTGTGAGATACTTCCGGGTCACGACAATTTGTTGGCATCTAGTGAGACCCAAACCTGGGTCGTGATGGTTCAGCTTTTATTCTGAAAGGAACCGTTGCAGCAGGTGGAACAGCAACAGGTTTTATCCAGCTTGTTGTTGGTTCATTCGGCTGAAGAGGAAAGTTACGGATTGGCCACTCCGACAACTTCTCTGGAACGCTTTGAACTGGTGTTAAAGATGGCGTGGGCATAGTTTTATACTTCGGATGTTTTTGTTTATGGTCGAATGAAAAGTTGACAGATTTACCAAAACCACGCCTCCGTCAGATCTGGCAGATTCTGATTGGATCAGTAAAGTAATGTGTCATGTCTTAACGCTACGTAGATCAGTCCTAGTGGAAACATTTAAAGTCATATTACTTATTATATTCTATAGGATTATAATAAAGTAATTAATATTTTGATTTCACAGATTGGTCACATCTTATTTATTGACTAACACTTGGTTGGATTAGCTTCATTAAAATAGAGTTCTTTGATTTATTAAAAGAAAAGAGTTCATTCTTCTGTTGAGCTGAAAATAAGCAGGTTAGAGTGATTGCATGAGACCTTGAGACCATCTCTCATGCAGACTAGTTCTGTGCAGAGAAGAGGAAAAAAATGGTCATTTCATTCCGTTACAGTTAGATTATTATTATTATTATTATTATTATTATTATTATTATTAGATTATTATTGTTATTATTATTTAGCTGCTTGTACTGACTTTTTAGCCCCTCGAAGAAAAGAAATGGTTACTGGTTTGTGTTTGTTCAGCATCTTCTTTCTAGCTTTAAACGTATTGTGACAGATTTCTTATTTAGTGGGAATTTCCAGACGTTCAGCACATGCCGAGCAGTCGGTGAGAACGGCGGTCTGTCTGGAAGTCGTACCAAACCAAACCCACTCAATACTCGGTGTGAACGAGACACAAGTCTGGATTCGAGTCAGGCGTCGCCCCATGCAAAAGTTAAAGGAATAGTTCAGATATTTTTGGAAATGTTATTGAAAAGTGTTTGAGAATGGTTCTTTACTGTGGAAACGAGGGACAAAGTTAGCTGTTTGTGACACATTTTAATATATTTTTATTGTTAAATCCTTTTTCGGTTTACTGCAGGCTCTTCCTTTAGTCTTCAGATCAAACACTAAGCCGCTCAGAACTGGTCTATTTCTCCAAACTGAGGCTGCTCAGAGCAAAGTAGAAGAATTTAAATGATCAGAATTAGCCGTTAGTGTATTTGTGGCTCGGATGCAGCACGTTCTTTCCTGCATTAGCTGCATTTCGGCCTGTTTAGGTTCACATCTGTGTGTGATTTACACTTATTTTCCCTCATTAGCATTAAGAGGTGTCATGCTGCTGTTGCCGTACTCCGGTTTTGTTGTGAACGCGGTTGAGAAGCCGACGGAAGAGCTGCTGAAGGTGTAATCTTACTCATAACTGACTGAACGTAAACACTGGATTCACGCTTTACTGTAAACTCAGCATTTACATCATTTCTTGGCTTCCTCCATCTGTCTCCATCGACACCGTAGGGAGCGGATAAATTAGTTCATGCACTCTTGATTGATCACTTTTTTCAAGTAAAGCATTCAGAGGCTTTGCAGGTTAAATACTTCCTTTTGCAGAAAGTTGTATCTGGTTTGTGACATTTCCAGACTTGCTTGTGTAGCTAAACTAAAAAGTCTGCAGAAACCGAACCCTGCTCGGTGTGCCTTCTTTCTCTTTGTTACATCAACTCTTACCCAGAGTCACGGCTGCTGATGACCTGCGAGGCTTGTTTGCCAACAGCAGCATCTCAATTACTCACCGTAGAATTGTAGCCGCCTGAAATCTGCTTGAATTTTTACAACTGCTTGCCCTACGTGCTCCTAAAGGAAGAAAACCGTGGCACTCAAGGTGCTTCAGGTGGGTTTATGCGGAGATGAAGCTCTCTGCTCGCGGCTTCGGGAATCTCATTAGCCATATTGTGTTCCGACAGTGAAAGCAGAAGTGTTCTGGCTACAGCCCGGAGAGACGGGAAATCTCTGCAGCTTAGTGAAACCCCACTGTTACCCAACGCTGTGTCTGTACATCTGTTAATATGAGACTTTAGCTCCAAGATTTCCTCTGGATGACCGTGTGTGTCGCTCTCTCACAGGTGTGGCTTTCCTCTGACAATGATAAATCTTTATTTCCCACTCTGGAGTGAGTGTTTATTTTAGAAATAAGCTTCTTATTGGTACATGTTTGGCTGTTGGCGCAGATATGCAACTGTCCATCCATCTTCTGAACCCGCTTTGTCCACGTGGGGTCGCACGGGGGGGGGGGACACCCTGGACAGAGAGCCAGTCCATGGCAGGGCAACACAGAGACACACAGGACAAACAGTTGCACACACGCACACACACACACACACACACACACACACACACACACACACACACACACACACACACCTAAGGACAATTTAAACAGACCAATCAGCCTAACAGTCATGTTTTTGGACTGTGGGAGGAAGCCGGAGAACCCGGAGAGAACCCACGCATGCACAGGGAGAACATGCAAACTCCATGCAGAAAGATCCCGGGCCGGGAATCGAACCCAGGACCTTGTCGCTGCAAGGCAACAGCTCCAACCACTGCGCCACTGTGCAGCCCAGATATGCAACTACCTTGAATAAACTGATTCTAAAGGTAGATTTTGCTGTAATCACGTGTAAATCTGCAAATAAATACATGAGATTCTTCGTTTGTTGTTTTAGAAATGTCTGCGCTTGTTTCTGAGTCTCTTTCACTTTTTCTAAAGTACTGGGACCTTTATAGGAACCGTCCAATCCTTCTCTGCTCCAACACACCCGGCTGAATTACCCGCATGTTCATCATGACCTCAATCTGGACATGAGCCTTTTAATCCCTCGTTGATTCAAATCAGCTGTGGCTTGGATCAGGCTTGGGGCCCGCAGCTCCGAAGCGCACTTAAGTCCAGTGCAGAAGAGCCCCGACAGAGCGAGTTTATGCAGATGTGTTCCCGTTTGGCTTCAGCGTCCAATCAGTTAACGCTCTGAGTTCTAATGGTTAACTTACTAGATTTGCAGTTTGCAGCAACATCAGTTTTTACGCCTCTGCTCAAGAATCAGATCACCGATAAAAGGCCGTTTAGATTTTTTAGAACCACATTTGATTCTCAATTCTACAAAAAACACAACAATAAATAAATAAATGCTTTCAGATGGATGTGAAATTCCCACATGAATAAACAAACATCATATTTGGTTTTGGGAATGTTATATCGGCAGAACCTGAGAACTGAATAAAAAAACCTAACAAGCAGCTTTTTAACACATTTGTGAATAGAATAGAATAGAATAGAATAGAATAGAGAATGCCCACCATCTCTTTGTGAAGAAATCTAGTTTTATCTGGTCTGATCTTTTTTTTTTACCAATGTTTATTTAATGGTTTAGCTAAAGTACACAGTGAAGGTTTTTAATATTAACTGTTTTGTGACCACATTTATTTACATTACTATATTTTATTTTATTTTAGTAAATGTTTTAAGTCAGTCCATGTGCACCACACTGTTTAAAAACTGAAATACAAAAAAAAAAATGAAAAGAAAAAATATTTTGTTTGTTTCAATAAAAGAAAACGGGAAGAAAATCTCATGAAAAATAATCTTAAAGTCTTAAAGTTATTTACTTAATCATTTATTAACATTTACATTCTCCTGGTATTTATTTAGCTCGTCCTGCTAATAATTTAGTGAAACACGTAATATTCCCTAATAAATAAACTAATAAAATGTTTTAATGATAAGATTTGAACCTTAAAGATAAACCTGGAAGAAAAACTTGATTTTAACTGTTAAGTTTAACTTGTTTACTATTTGTGTGTTTCTTGTAAAAACAACAATACACATTTGTCTCTCACGACTGATTTCTTTATCGTACTTCCTGCTTCTGCTCTTGCTGCTCTTGCGTGTCTTCGGCTCATGTTTAGTTTCCATGGGATTTTGTAAATGACTCCACACTTTTGAGTGTGTTAGTCTTTCTTGTGTGTGGTTTTGTTTGTGTATTTATGTTGTGTTTTTTCATTGTTGCTGTTATTTAGCTGTTATGCCCGTGATGTATGGAAGGGTCACTGGTTTTGGTTGTTGTCTTTCTGGATTTCTGGTTCTTTGTTTTGGTTGGTCTTTGCTTTCTGTTGTTGTTTTCCTTTGTTTATTGCCCGTGTCAGGTATCCATACACAACAGTTAGAAAAAGGCTAGTAGTCCACCCAAAAGACAAGATATCAGTAGTACATCAGTGTGGAGTCCTTATGAAATCCCATGCTAACTCTGTAAGGAGTGACGAGCAACGCGGCGGTGGTCGAAATGCCATCTGTACCCTGACCCTGACCCTAAAGAACGAGGAAAACATTTAACGAGTGTTTACATTATTAAAGTTATGTTTTATAGCTGACTATTGGTTGAACTTGAGGTATTTAATATTCACCTAATGAAAAAGGTCAGGAGTTTTGAACTGTTAATTAGATTCTTATTAGTTTCTTAATGATTTTATTGGTAACAAATCAATATCTGATCATCAGATATTCAGTAACTTTTAATTAGAAGTGAATCAATATAAGGATCAAAAACCTTTAGTCTGTGATTCATTAGTTCCCACTTAGAAATAATGAGTTCATTTTTTACAGTGTTGTCAAACACCTGCCTGCTTAATCCAAAGTGAGTGAGATTATAATCCTGTGGGTTTTAAATGGAAACACAACAAACGAAGGACAATCTGACTGCGGTCACCGTTTCACTTTCATCCACAGCAGCGTTTCCTCTTCTTTCAAACGTCGGGGGGATTCAGAAGTGACTCGAAAGCAGAGTCCAGCTCTTACCGACTTGTATCAGACGGGATTAATTGCAGTGGGACTTAAAGACGGCGTTTGTTTATTCACCTTGTCCAGCGCCGCCTGGAACCAGAACAAACCATCCTCTTCTGAGTAAACTTTATGAAACCTTGTTCTGTCCATCTTTTATCTGTGAGCTTTTATCTGCTCTCATTAGGATGAAAGCAGCGGCGGGTTCTGCGAGGACACGTTCTCTGACATGGCCGCAGCTTTTTAACGAGGCGTTTGGGTGTTTTCTCCCTTTATAAACGCATCCGTTTTGTCGGGAAGGAGCGCTTTGATATGCATGTGGATCTTCCACTGTTTGACCTTTTGAATTCTTTTCCTCCAACTGACCCTTAAAGTCAAGAGTCTGAAATCAAAGGCTTGGGTGTGAGCGGCAGAACGAGCTGAGGAGGTGTGATCTGTCTCATCCCGCTCTCTAAGGAGTGCGTTTCATATCTGATCCACTAAGACCAGATGCCAGGGCTCAGACAGGAAGTGCTGTTGCCTCATCTTTATTTAACACTTTGTTCACATTAAAACCCCACAGCTTCCCTCACGCGTGCCTCTGCCTTTCTCATTGCAGGTGACTCTACAGACAAATAAAGACTAATGTGGTCAGGGAGCTGCAGACTGTTGTCGGATCCCATCTTCTTCACATGAATCAACATGAGTTTGCATACCTGACCTGACCGCACCTGGAGCTGTGAGTAGAAATGTGATGTGGGCGGTTCGTTTGATGCATTGATGCCACAGTGTGATGCAGCTTGATTGACCCGATCCATGAATGTAAAACACGATTCTCATTCCTGCTGGTACACAAGGCTGTGAGAAGCTGTTTTCTCTGTCAGATTTTATTCTGTTCTTGTTTTTTTGTTTGGCAAAAACAAAACACAGCAAGCTCTAGCAATCCTGGTCCCGGAGGGCTGCTGTCCAGCAGGTTTTAGTTGTTTACCTGCTCCAACACACCCGATTCCTGGATGAATCACCTGTTCAGCAGCTCATCAGGCTCTGCAGCAGCCTGTCAATCACCAGCAGATTCAAACCTGGTGTGTTTAAGCAGAGAAACAGCTAAAACAGGCTGGATAGTGGCCCTCGAGGGCCAGGATTGCTCACCCCTGCATGCTCTAGCCTCTACCAAAACAACTGGTTCTCTGAATCTGGCTCCCCCCGTGTTGGCCTTGGAAGGCTGATCATCTCCAAACGCCCCTGGATGATCATGCAGACAGATGCTCTGCCCTTCCCTCCCCATTCCTCACATGGGCCTGAGGTCTTGGATCAGCTCACCAAAAGTTGCATTGTTACAAAAACAACCAAAAACAACAAAACAAACAAAAACAAGGATTCCCACAACTTCTGGGAGAACGTTCTCTAGATTGGTGAGACACAATTAGAACTTTCTGGAAGGTGAGCATCCTGGAGGTGAACTATTCCCAGCCATGGTGATCCACCGAATGCTCCTTTCTCACTGATGGGTGTGTTTTCCCCCTCGCCACGAAGCGTCGTGTCAAAGAAGCATAGAAGTGTCGCTTGGCAAAATTCACACTTGGGGTTTAGTGGTTGTTCGCTGCGATTTCAGGATGTGGAAGTGAAGTAAAATCTGTTCTTTGCTAACATGTGAAACTCTGAAGAACGGCACCATGGGAGGTGTCCTCCCGTTTGGAAGGAGATGTTTTAAAACGAGTCCTCCTCATCACTGGAGCTGTTCCACTTCTAAACCTAAAAGCCGCTCAAACCCACATTTATGTGCATCAGTCACAGGCTCGCTCTGCTGTCAGCCCTTTGCAGCACTTGGAGTCGTTTCCACTGACACCAAACATTTTTCACACTGTTTTCTTTCTATTTTTATTTGGCTTATTGTTTGTGACAACTGAAACTGTCTGACAGATCGACTCCCGACCCTTTTTTAATTTTCTTTTCCTCTAGGAAAATGCCTGGAGATGCCACATTTGTCCTAAATCACCATAAAACACTCAGAAGCTCTTAGTTCACCAAATACATCAGAAAGACCACAAAAGACTCACATTCTTAAGAAAATACTTACAGTAGATACAGATAGTCTCTTATTATTTTTTTAACTATTATTATCAGTATTATTATTA
The DNA here is from genome assembly GCF_043380555.1 of Nothobranchius furzeri. NCBI lineage: Eukaryota > Metazoa > Chordata > Actinopteri > Cyprinodontiformes > Nothobranchiidae > Nothobranchius > Nothobranchius furzeri. The sequence continues at coordinate 42,047,121 of NC_091758.1, read as the reverse complement.
GTAGTATTATTACCATTATTATTATTATTACTACTACTATTATAAATATAATAATAATATAATAATTATTATTATTATCATTATATTATTATTGTTATTATTATTATTTCTATTAATATTATTATTACCATTATATTATTATTATTATTATTATTATTATTATTATTATTATTATTATTATTATTATTATTATTATTGTTATTATTATTACTATTACTATTATTATTACTAGTATTATTATATTTTTGTATATTTGTATATATAATAATCATAATAATAATAATAATAAGTATTATTATTATTATTATTATTATTATGACTACTATTTTTATAGTTATTTTTTGTATAGTTGTATATATTATCATAATAATAATTATTAGTATTATTAATAAGAAGTTCAGTTAGGTTACAGTTGAAAATGCTCTGTCTGCTGGAGCTGGAAAGCTTTTGGATTTTAAAAATGTTAGTTTTTTTAGAAGACGTTTAACATTTCAACACAATTTACATGAAACTAGTTTCCTGTTGGTTGAATCTGATTCCAGTCAGTACTAATTGGGAGGCTCAAATCTCACTAATAAGTGTAATTATGGAGCTCAATCTTCATAAAATAGTTTGAATATTTTGACCAGTTTGACAATGAAAGCAGTGAAAAGTACTTTTTAAAGTCAGCTTGTGGTTCCAAAAGAACTCCTGCTGCTTTTTGGGGTCTTACAAGTTTTTGTGTTACACCTGGTAACGGATGTTTTTAGTTTTCACACAAACATTTAGGATTTTTGGCTTGCCATAGTACATTTATTATTAAATTCTGTTTTTCTGAGTAGATTGCAGCTAAAAAAACAGTTGTAAGAAAAAAACCCTACAAGGTTTTCTGTATGTTTATACAGAGTTTTAAACAAGCTGAAGTAAAGTAGAAAACATTATGAGACAAATGTCCCAAATTCTTTCATCATTAACAGAATTCAGCTAAACTCGTGAATGGATGATTCGACTTCCCTCAGCTGGAACAATCATTAAAACCCACAGAGTTGTGATTTAAAGACTTAGTCTCCAACCGTCTCCCAAGATGCTTCTTTCCTTTATTTTTCTCCTTCTCCCAGAAAATTGGTGTCATTTTCTGCCGTTACTGCAGAGCTCGTTCTTCCCCATTATCTCAGGGACAAAGCCGCCATGACATTGGATTAGACCGTGCTTGTTTTAGTTTTACTTCTCAGGGAAAAGGAGAAAACCGAGAAAGAGATCAAGTAAGTGATGGTGAGGAGGCGCTGGAGCTAAATTAGGGCTATTTTCTAAATGATGTCATTGACTCGTTGGGCATCTGAATGTATCTAAACACGCCGGCAGGAACGTTGCAGAGAAGCTGTACAACGACGGAAAACATTTGGAGAAATAAGAACACAAACATTATGTTGTGCCCCCTAGCCTAGAAATCTAGACAGACGGGAGCTGAGGGTCGTTGTAGTCACGCCCCATTAGAGCCTCAGCGGGCCCAATCACAGCACTCTATTGGGCCATTTCCATCTGTACCGGGCCAGGTAGCGTAGGTTGTTTACATATCTGGGTGGCCTGGTATTTTTCCGGGCCAACCAAGGCTCATTCTCAGCCCTCTTCTCGAGGGGGTCTGCTTCAGGCTGAACAGGGCCAACACACCCACTGCTGACAGCAAATCCACACCTTCCATTAGAGCAAGCCTCTGATTGGTGGGTAGAATCAGCCCACATGGGCTTAAGACAAGGATGTGTGGAATCAACCGGGCCAGGCTGGGGCCGACTGGGGCTACCCGGCCCGGGCCGACCCGGTACAGATGGGAGTGGCCCATAAGTTTGGTGAGCCAATCACAGGCCACCCCACCACCATGTCCGACTGTTGATAAAACTATTCAAAAATAAAACAACTAGCTAACTCAGACAACAGCTGAATGCTGAAACTATCATTTTAGAGTGTGAGACACGTTTGAGAGGTAGAAGGTTCTGATTAAGGGATGAAGTGACCCACTTCTGTTTTCTGACACTGTGATCATTTTTATTTCTTTTTAAAATGACGCCATTCCCTCTGAATATCCCTGATGGTTCATGTTGTTTTACGGGGAAGGAAAAATGAATCTGGAGCCAGAAAACAAGCCCGGTGAACCCGATGATTGCCTTCCCACACCATCTCCTCTCAGCAGGTTATCAAAAAGATGATGGTGAGTTGGAATCACCCTGCGATCTATTGATTGCTCCTGTCTGGTTTTACAGCCCGGCTCCATATATCGGTCTGTCCCGTTTAGGCTTCCCGGGAGTGGAGGTGAGCTCGTCCTGCAGCCCGTCTCCACCACCGTCCTCGTCAGCCTCCCACAGTTCTCTAATCCCCCTCATTAAGCCCGGCCCCTAAGCTCTCTTTATCCACCGGCTTTCCCACATGCCTTGTACCACACTTGTGGCTTTCCTTATTGGCAGCGTGTGGAAATGTCATGAATTTTCCATGTGAAGAGTGTGTCAGGATGCTGCCTTTTCCCTCAGCTTCAGGAAACTCTGATTCAGTCTTGGTAAAAGAGGGACCTGAACTACTATTTGCTGTTTTATGTGAATTCGTCTTAATGCAGTGTTCAAAACCAAACTCCGTCTGAGGTGTGGAGCCAGATTAAATCCAGTTAAATCCAGTTTTCTCCATGCGGCTTAATTCTGTCCTCTCCTCGACTCGTGGAAAGGTTGTGGCAGAGCTGGAGAAGCTGAGAGGATCTAAATTAACCTCCCTTTGAAGTTCAGCTCTCCGGATTTCCTGTTTAAAAACTCGAGTCACGGCAGAAACAACTGAGACGAATCGGGACCGCGTCGTCGGTGGCCGCCCTGCCTGAGAAGACGTCCTGTTGCATAACGCCCTCCGACAAACGATGCTAAAGCTCAGCTGAAAGCAGCAGACGACGCTGCACATCCTCCTCGCTGAGGCTGAATCACAAGTTTAGCAGCTTTCTTAGCTCTTTATCAAAAATATGCTCAGAGTGATAAGATGTCCTGTTTATAAAAGGCTTCATATAGTCTGAGCAGGGAAGGAGAATGGGTGTGAAACGCAGTACCACAGAGGAGTTGGATGTGTCTAACAAGGTATTAAACAGAGAAACCAGGGGTTGTCTGGGTGGTAGCAGCTGGAACGGATTCAGGACTTCTCTTTATCTTCTGCATGTAGCGTACAGCAAGTGCTTCAGGTGGAAAAAACCTTTAAATGTGTCAAATAACTTTATATTCAAATGGAAAATGTGTCTTAGCGTGTGAAGAAAGACGTTTTTCTGTGTGACGAATGCTTTCATTGACATAACAAAGTGCACGGTGCAGCAGTGCCTTCCTCAATGTCAACCCAACAACACACGACCTTTAAAAGAGCACATTATTGCGCTCACGTCTACGTCAACATCACAGGTGGCAGAAGCTGATGTCTGACTTAGAGGTGGGGGTTTCAAAAAGATGACGTTTCTTTATTTTGTCCACATTTAAAAAAAAACTTTTCAGGTCAGAATTACAGAAATCTAAATATAAATCCTTATTTGTCGTTGTCGTCTTCCTCCACTTATCCGGGTCCAGGTCGTGGGGGCAGCATCCCAACTAGGGAGCTCCAGACCGTCCTCTCCCCGGCCACCTCCACCAGCTCCTCCGGCAGGACCCCAAGGCGTTCCCGGACCAGATTGGAGATGTAACCGCTCCAACGTGTCCTGGGTCGACCCGGGGACCTCCTGCCGGCAGGACATGCCCGAAACACCTCCCCGGGGAGGCGTCCAGGAGGCATCCTGACCAGATGCCCAAACCACCTCAACTGGCTCCTTTCGATCCGGAGGAGCAGCGGTTCTACTCCGAGTCCCTCCCGAATGTCCGAGCTCCTCACCCTATCTCTAAGGCTGAGCCCGGCCACCCTACGGAGGAAACTCATTTCGGCCGCTTGTATCCGCGATCTCGTTCTTTCGGTCATTACCCAAAGCTCATGACCATAGGTGAGGATTGGGACGTAGATGGACCGGTAAATCGAGAGCCTAGCTTTCTGGCTCAGCTCCCTCTTCACCACGACAGATCGGCCTGTCGATCTCTCGATCCCTCCTACCCTCACTCGTGAACAAGACCCCGAGATACTTAAACTCCTCCACTTGAGGTAGGACCTCTCTCCCGAGCCGGAGTTCTTATATGGTTTCATTTATTTAAAGGCACAAAAATTTACATTACATTTAAGATGTTTTGCTAAGTTTATAATTATTTTCATTTTGAAGCATGCAACTGTCTATAATAATAATAATAATAATAATAATAATAATAATAATAATAAACTAAATAATTCTACAAGGATAAAACTAAAAGGGACACAAATGCCCTCTAGTGGTTGGCTGCAGTGCATGTTTTAAGCCCCGCCCTCTCCATGTAAATTAATGATGTCCCTCCTGTCTAAAAAAATTATCTATAAACCTCTTTTATCTCCAGGTGTTTGTTTTTATTTATGTTTCCAGAGTTGTCCCCCGATGCTTAATGTTCAATTATGTCTTCTCTGTGTTTATTTAGTTGGAAGTAGTTTTGTGAGTGGGCGGGGCTTTCAGCCCACATTCTATGAACATTACTAAAACAAGCGTTGAAGAAAATTAGTCAGTCTCACAACGCTCGGGCGACTGGTAGGAGTTGAGCTGTAGTGTGTGTGACCTCCCAGACGCGGAACAGCGAGCGCTGAGGTTGAGCTGGCACGCAATTTAATCTAGGAACGCCCGAGCGCTGACCGAAGTGAAACGGAAGTGCGGAGCTATTCCAAAGTAAGCAAGGGCACTTAATGGTTGAAGAAAGTTCATTGGAAGAACTGGTAGGTTGGTAACTCTGGTCATGGGTTCGAAGAAACGATGACTGAGTGACTTGAGATGGAAGGCGACTTCTGTAAATAGCCGCGGTTGGTGACGTAGGTTGGGAACGATGGGAATCCTGGTGAGGGGCTGCTGGGAGTTGTGGTCCTAGGTGGAAGCCGGTTGGGTGGAGACTCTGACAGTCAGCTTTAGTTTGTAATAAAAACCACCTGAATAATGGTTTTATTTAGCTACATACATCACTAATAGTGGGTAGGAATAGTTTTTATGCTTTCATCGTTTTTGAAATTCACCTCAAGACCCCAAACTCGGGTTTTCACAACCCTCATGTGGGTCTCTACCAAACTTTTAGGAATGACTTGTTCTCATCTGAAAATGACCAGAAAAACAACCAAAGACCTCTTTAGAAGATCCAATCCAATCTTAGAACCAGTTGCTCGGACCTTTTGCGCGGTGCTTTTCATAATAAATCTGTCTTGAGCATCACAAGTTAAAGATGGATCTTGCAGCATTACATTTGAAAGGTGAAAACAGGAAGTTGGTTTAGAACAGCAGCTTCTGTATTTATGACACAAAACTTCCTCTGGTGATGCTTTTCTTTTTTCGCCCGTTGGAGCTGCGGCTGCACTTGTAGCTGAAAATAGTTCATCTCTTGGAACACCTCCTTGCATGTCAGTGTCACTTGTCTCTGTCTGGATAACCACAACCAGAAATGGGCCGGGACAGTGTCAGCGCTGTCAGCAGCAGCAGAGAAGAAACCAATCCCGGTCCTCACGGAAGAAACTTTATTTTTGTAGCCTAGCAACTAAAGTCTCTTGAGGTAAATAGCCTGAAAATAAGGTCAATAGCTTTTTCAGCACAAAAGCAGGTGCTTGAGGCAACACATTTTACGCTCTTCTACGTGTGAGGTCACAGATAAACCAAGTCTGAGCTAACCGCTAAAGCTAAACTGATGAACCAGTTGCCCTGAGTGGGGCTCGAACCAACAACTCTTCAGTTATGGGGCGCACACTTAACACCTCTGTGACCATCGCCCGTTAAACCTCGAAGGGCACTCTGATCTGACATAAACAAACTAAAGCAACATTTATGGCCATATTTCATGACTTCTACCTCTGACTGAGCTCAAATTCTGCAAGTTTCATGAACTCTGAAACAGAAAACCAACTTTACTAGAAATGCCCATTTACCTTTATAGAGGGTAAGTTATGGTGATTAATACTCTTTGTTTCACGTCTTATTTTAGTTATTAAAACATCTACCAGGTCTGACTCATGCTGGCTTCATGCACCTTTCTTTACTTTATAATAAACATTAAGATGAACCCAGATTGAACAGAAAATATCTTAATGTCGTGCACCTGAGCTTGTAAACAACTCTCCGTTGACCTGCTTCCCAGCCAGAGTTAGACGGCTTTCAGTGCAACAATTACATGTTGACAGCTTTTGAATGTGACAAAAATGCCAGTGATCTGCTTCAGAAATGACTAAAATAATAGTTTTGGAACCCAAAGCCTGCGTGGCAACATCACAGAAATGTGAGTCAGAGTTTTTTTGTTTGATATAAATGAAAAGATTTTAAAATCCGTCACCTAACACAGCAGGGGATCACATTCACATCACACACATCAGCGCTCGGTGAAGTTCTGAAATGACACCAGTAACAGAAACAGCTGCAGAACCAGATTTAAAAAGGTGATTTCTATAATATACACTATGGATCATTGTATTTATTGGTAGAGAAATGCAGCCACATCTGAGGTTTATGTTTTATTTTAGTGCTGGGCTAATGGAGAAGAACGGGACTTCATCTTTTATTTCCATCACAGTTTTTAGTCAGCAGCTTTGGATTAAACCAGACATAAAACATTTACTCGGGGAGCTCACTCAGATATAGCATGCTACGGCCGTACGGTAGACCACGTAAGCCCAACTGCAGTTTCCACATAAAAGGGAAAAAGATTTATGGAAAAGGATCGAGAACATCGTTGAAGCTCTTCAGCTCTGTTGTCCTTCAGTAGAAACATCATTCAGATTTTAAACAGGGCACAGAAATGTGTGTGTTGTGTTTATGGAATAATATTAATCACAGTTTAGGTTATCTGGATAGTTTATGTTATATTTAACGGAGTGTGATGATATCATGCACTCAAATTTCAAACTAAACGTCACAATGTCTTTACTTTCTTTGGTTTCTAGAAGACGTTTGTTCCCTGAATATTCAAGACATGCTTAGATATTTAGACTTCCTGCTGGTGGAGTTAGTGTGCATCCTCCACTTCAGCGTTCCCGTTCAGGAATCTGGAAAAGTTTTCCTAATCTGCCACCGTGGTGAGATAGCGTCGTTACCGTGGCCACCATGGTGAGATCGCATAGTTACCGTAGCCACCGTGGTGAGATAGCGTCGTTACCGTAGCCACCGTGGTGAGACAGCGTCGTTACCATAGCCACCGTGGTGAGACAGCGTCGTTACCGTAGCCACCATGGTGAGACAGCGTCGTTACCACATGGCCACCGTGGTGATACAGCATCATTACTGTGGCCACCGTGGTGAGACAGCGTTGTTACCGTGGCCACCGTGGTGATACAGCATCATTACTGTGGCCACCGTGGTGAGACAGCGTTGTTACCGTGGCTACCGTGGTGAGACAGCGTTGTTACCGTGGCTACCGTGGTGAGACAGCGTTGTTACCGTGGCTACCGTGGTGAGACAGCGTTGTTACCGTGGCTACCGTGGTGAGACAGCGTTGTTACCTTGGCCACTGTGGTGAGACAGCGTTGTTACAGTGGCTACCGTGGTGAGACAGCGTTGTTACCGTGGCTACCGTGGTGAGACAGCGTTGTTACCTTGGCCACTGTGGTGAGACAGCGTTGTTACCGTGGCTACCGTGGTGAGACAGCGTTGTTACCTTGGCCACTGTGGTGAGACAGCGTTGTTACCGTGGCTACCGTGGTGAGACAGCGTTGTTACCTTGGCCACTGTGGTGAGACAGCGTTGTTACCGTGGCTACCGTGGTGAGACAGTGTTGTTACCACATGGCCACCGTGGTGATACAGCATCATTACTGTGGCCACCGTGGTGAGACAGCGTCGTTACCGTGGCCACCGTGGTGAGACAGTGTTGTTACCGTGGCCACCGTGGTGAGACAGTGTTGTTACCATAGTTCCTCTAAAGAGGCCAACAAGTCGACCTTATATTGAGGCATTGGTGGTGGTGGTGGAATCCCACAAATACCTGGGTGTTTACATAACAATAAAATGGACTGGTCTCACAACACGGACACACTGTCCAGGAAGGGCCAGCGCAGGCTCCACCTCCTGAGGAGACTGCAGTATTGTTCTGTCTGCTCTGGAGAGCAGCTTCAGTGACAGACTTTGTGAAGGAGAGGTCTTTCCTTCCTGCTGCTGTCAGACTCATGATGGACAATGTTAATATGGAACCCGTACATCTATAACATACCACTATTACTGTCATCACCTTTCAAGACGTGCAATATTTGCTGCTAACTTACAATTCTACTGTTGAGTGATATCTTTATGTGCTACCGTTGCTCTTCTGCTGTTGCAATAATTCAACAGATAAAAGGTATTCTTATCTTATCTCTAGTGAACCACTGCTTTAACCATGGCTACCGCAGTGAGCAAGTGTTGTTAATATGATGAAATGAGTGAAATCATAATGTTACCATGGGAACCCTATATATGTCAGTATTACCATAGCTACCCTAGTTAGCCAGTGAATTTACTACGGTGACCTTGGTGTGCCACTGGTGAGACCATGGTGGACCCTAAAGAGTCAATAGTGTTTCCATGGTTACCCTAATAAGGCACTGTCCTCAGCTTTATCATTTTTGTTGTTGATGTTGGATGTCCTTTGTGGTTTGGACCTCCAAATGCCAAAACTTCTCAGATTCACATACGTCATAGCTGTGGACATTCAGAATGATATCACACAAAAACTGTCTAGCTATTTTTAATCAGTTTAACACACGGCTCTGAAGTGTTTCCTGTTATGAGCCTTAAACACAATTATCAGCAGTTTCCTTTCTTCAGAGATCCTGATGCAGTTTTGGTCTGTGCTAGCTGGACATGTAAGGACATTTGCTGTTAGTGCATGCGTGTGTGTGTGCGTGCGTGTGTGTGCTACTGAGGCGGCATTTACAGGAGGTCAAGTCTAAAGACCTGTCAGTCATCGATACAAAATGCCATCTGGACTCACTGAAAGGCAGGAGCTCCAGGAAGTTAGCACTAGGAGGAAAAGTCTCATGGATTTTTTATTCTCCTGCTTGATTCCTGCTTAATAAATATTGTAAGAGCCAAACAAGCCTGGAGGTATTCAGACATGTGCTGCTGAATGTTTAACCACCTGGACGACTCGGAGGTCTCCATGACAAACATGGAGGTTTGAACTTCATGCTGTTCTGATCTCACAGTCGCTCCAGATGAGACCAGTAGAAGTTTAGACAGAACCTGATATTTATCCATTTTTACAGTTTCCCTCAGTTTTTCTTCTTCAAGCATTTGTTAACACAAAGTTATTCCACTAGAATCATTCTTTTATATACAAAGCATTTGGGTGGTGGTTCAGAAATATGACCATCCACAGCAATTCCCATTAAGCTTAGCAGGTGTAAGGAGTTTGCATTTGTTCTTCATTACAGCCCACATGTGACCTTTTGATGCAGTTATGTAAAGAAATGGTGGAAAAAATGAGAAACAAAGCCCTAAAGGCTGCAGACCGGTCCTGCATCCTGACATATGGAGGCAGAACTGCAACAGCTGACTGACTCAAGAAGGAACTGCCTCATGATGCATAATTTCCAAACCAGTTTGAGCTTTAGCTGCACTGGAAGAATACTGCAAGGGCCAAAAACCACTGCTGCTCCCTGAAAATGCTAACCCTATAACCAGGACCCCCGTTAGCGCCAGCCTGACGATAAATGTGTTCGGCTTTGTCTCAGTTGGAGAAAACCTGCATATAAATATCAGCAGACTTCATGGGGCTTCTCTTAACCTTCACCTGTCAGGTAACAACCTGAACTCTCCCTTCCTGAAGCCAACTGACTCTCATGAAGTTCACAAAATTTATACCGTATTTTCCAGACTATAAGCCGCTACTTTTTTCCCATGCTTTGAACCGTGCGGCTTATAATGAGGTGCGGCTTTACTGAAGATTTTCCTTCACCTGCCACTAGGGGGCGCTTTAGCAGAAAGTGAAACAGGTGGAAGTCAAAAGTGGAAATCGAAGAAAGTGCTCATTTTAACATCTTAGGTGTGTTCTTGCTGTGTCTTTCTAAATCCATGCTTTCGTTCTTTTTTAAACACAGAAACAGTTTTGTTTACCTGTTAGTAGCTACAGTTTCGCCGACGGCTGCCGGCTTCTTCAGGCAGTGATAACCCTACCATACATCAGAGGCATAACGGAAAAAATTAGAGCAACAATGAAAAAACACAACATAAACACACCAACAAAACCATACACAACAGTTAGAAATAGACTAGTACACCCAAAAGACAAAATATCAGCTGGACAAAAATGTGGAGTCATTTACGAAATCCCATGCAAAATATGCAATAAAACATACATAGGAGAAACCGGATGCCAACTCAATACACGGACAATAGAACACAGAAAGGAGTGTGAGAAAGAGGCAAATCATAAACACACAAGAGCAGCAAAAGAAGAAGCAGAAAGTACAATAAAAAAGTCAGCCGTAACAGATCATTGCTTAAGAGAAAACCATATAATGGACTGGGACAACACACGGATCATAACCACCGAACAACAAAAATACAAAAGATGGATCAAGGAAGCAATCGAGATAAGGAGACGTGGATGTGGGACCATGAACAGGGACGACGGAGTTTACACGCTGGACCACGCATGGGACTGCATCGTCGGAGAGGGGAGAGCGGGCAGTAGAGGGCGACAACGTCCTCTGCTGCCCGCAGATAAACGGAGAAGGAAGTGACGCGCCACCATCAGCGTCAGCCTGAAGAAGCCGGCAGCCGTCGGCGAAACTGTAGTTACAAACAGGTAAACAAAACTGTTTCTGTGTTTAAAAAAGAACGAAAGCATGCTCATTTTAATTTAGCGCATGCAAGCAGCCGGCACCACGAAGAATTTTTTTCAAATCCACCCCCTCATCATGGTAACTACACGTATGAGTTCATATGATGCCGCATTTAAGTTGAAGGCCATCGATCTGGCAGTAAAGGAGGGAAACAGTGCTGCCGCACGTAAGCTTGGCATGAATGAATCCATGGTTCGGCGCTGGAGACGGCAGCAGGAAGAACTCATTCAAGCCAGCTTCACCCGGGGATGATGACAGCAACACGGACATAGCCACAGAAAAGGTATGTGACGAAGCTCTTCTGAGGCTGTTCAACTCCGACACTGAAGAAGAGGACTTTAATGGCTTTAGTGTGCAAGAGGAAGATGAGAGCGAATGACTTCTTCTGGGAGGCAAGAGTGTTTTATTTTCTAACCAGGCATGTTTTGTGTGCAGTTTTTATTTTCTAATCATCCAGGGCTTATTAATGCTGTGTCAGCGCTGTTCTTTTCTTCTAAACATGCAACTTACCGGTAATAACGTGTCAGTGCTGTTTTTATTTTATAACCATTCAGAAATATGAATGCTATCAGTGCTGTTTTATTTTCTAAACTTGCAGGCACGTTCACCTGTGTTTAAAAATCATTTTGTTTAATTAAAACAACGAAAAACCTCCGTGTAGCGTCTTTCTGTCTAATTATCTTATGTTATGGCCATACATGCGCTGCGCGCCGGAGACCTGCATGTGGCTGCTGCGCCGCAGCTTGTATTTGAGTGTGGCGTGTGTGTGTGTGTGTGTGTGTGTGTAGAAAACCTTTTTTTTTTTTTTTTTTTTTTGGTGCGGCTTATATTGAGGTGCGCTCTATAGTCCGGAAATTACGGTAATTATCAAAAGTTCCAACTCTGCTGGAATTGATGAAATCTCAAGGCATCTTTTGACTCGTTGCCAATTTAATCACTAAACCTCTTACTGCTTGGACCTGTAACTGAACAGTGAAAATGTTTCCTGACATGGAATGCAACACAAAAAGAAAACTGGAACCCTCTTGAAAGTTTGATTTAGTTTAAAAACAAACGAAAAAGCATCAATTGACAAAGGCTAATTCAGTATTGACACTTTCTGGGATTTATCTAAAGCGTTTTGATATTATTAAGCATGATATTCTCATGGGGTCCCTCAGGGTTCTACTTTAGAGCCATTGATTTCCTTCTGTGCATAAACGACTTTGAAAACTCCTCATTTGTACTACAAAAAATATAATCTGCAGCCCGCAAGAACAAGAACAAAGAAAAATGAAATGGTGAAAATAGACACCTGGTTTTTGTGTAACAAACTACCTCAATATCAGCCAATCAGACTACATCATGATTTATTTAAATAAAAAACAAAACAAAGCTAAGCTGTCTTATAAAAAACAACTATTTGACGAATAGTTTAAAATATCCTTCTTCATTTTTCAGGTTGAGACGTTTTCTCCCACTGTGTGCCCTTCTCGCCCTTAGGAAACCATATTTGAAGTCCATCTACATCACTGGAAAATCATACAACGAAATACATTTTCTAGTCACAACCTAAATGTTAAACTGTAGGATGTCATCCCAATCTTCCTTCCTATGGAATTCTATTAAAGCAGGGATGTGAACTCAAATGCTGGAAAAAAAAGTTTTTAAATCTACCTTTAGCTTTTTAAAGTTTACCTTGTTATCTTTGCAATAATCTGTTGGTTTTGGTCGGTGTTACGGCCGCCGCCGTTTGGAGCCCAGTGATGTGCTGCGCTCCGTTCCCTGATCAGCAGTGCAGCAAAGCAGCACCGTGGACAGCGGCTCCTTGGGGAAGTTCATTCAGGACCATGGACAGCGCCATAGCAGCATTCACGCCAGCTGGAACTTTTCATCTCATCAGCTGGCTCTTTAAAAGCGGCCAGCTGGAGATCATCAGGGGAGAGAAATGTTTGTAGTTGCAGAGGCAACGTGTGTTCTCTCCCCGTTGGTGGTTACCTGAGTTTTTGTGGTGTAAACCAGTTTGTCTACTTCTTAAGAAGTGACTTTAGAACATTTTGAGTTTTTTGGGATATTATTTGAGTTAACTGGTCAATCTTTGGTTTTTGGTGTGTCTGCTAGACCATCTTGTGGTAAACTACCAGGTGGGGTTTTCCCCTTTTGAAGTCTCGGTTTCCTGAGCTGTTTTTGGTGGTTTGTCTTTTAGACAAACCTTTTGTTTAAATATTTGGTGGGACCTTTGCCCCTTTTTGAGTTTCATTCCCTTTTAAACAAAGGAGGGTTTATTTAGGATATAGAGTGGTTGGTCCTCTGGTCCTTTTCAGTTAATTAATTTTTACCTCAGCTAATTCCTAGGAAAGGGTTTTTTTGGCCCTTCTTTTGGTTTTTCTTTTTTTTTTTTTGGTAATAGATCTTTGAAAATACAAGGACACTTTGAGTTTTGTTTTGCTTGGTCAAGCCTTTTTCTCCCCAACGAGGGTCACTTTTTGTTATACTGGTCCATCTTATGTTTATTCCCCTCACCTTCCTAGCTGAGCCCTCAGAGGGGTGTAACAGTCGGGTTTATGTCTTTGTTTACAATAAAGTCCATTTGTTTGGTGCAGGATCGAGTTCCAGTATTTTAGGAGAAACTTAATGTTTCACCTTTATGATTGAAAACCAAAATTACCATTTCCCTTCTGCATCCCCCGTTTTGCATCTGGCTTCTCTCTAAACCTTTGCATAAAGCCTCATTTAAATATGGACAAACTGTACCGGAGCTGTACGATGCTACACAGACCACCCTTTGCTTTGTGAGTTTATTGGACGCACAGTCTCTGATCAGCTACCATTTAACATGCACAAAAGCCAGAAAATCCTTTAGAAACATGCATTAACATTTGACGTTCAGGGAAAAACAAGCACGTATTTATACCTTATTTAGAAAATGTAAAACTACCTGTCCCTCTGTGCCTCCTTTGCAGGAATTTAAACCTATTATTTAGAGGCTGGAAACATCAACAAATCAACAAACTCAGATTATAAAAGCTTAAGCAATCCAGTTCAACACACCCAAATAAAGATAAATACAGCTCACGCTGGCACCAACGCCTGCCCTTTTCATTATTGTGTAATTGTGATGTTTATTTATTTATTTAGTTATTGTTGTGCAGGTTGACTCCAGCGGGAATTTGCTGTAACATTTCGGACACGAATAAACTTGAATGATTGTTTTATTAGAATATTTTTATGCATCTATTTACCAGCATATGCGTGAGGACTTAGCTCCGTTTCGTGCATGTTTTTATTTAAAAAGAAGAATCTGGAGGGTATAATGATTTCAGACGCTCTGCTCAGACTCCATCAACACACAAAAGGAAGGTTGGATCGCTCGCCTGATTAAATGCTGCCTTTCACGACTCCTGGCATCTTCTCTGAAGCTCTTGTGGTTTGATTTCTTAACAAAGTCGAAACCCGTCAATACGAATTAAGACTTTAGTTTCTGTAGATCTGAACAAATAACATTTTATCAGGAGGAAATAAATCCTGAGTGTTGTTGAAGGCAGGAAAACAAAGTTAAGGCAGCTGTAATGGTGGTTGTCAGAAGGCCACGTGCGCCTCAGGAAACATGTTCACCTTGAAAATTCTCCATTTTTACACTACATTTCCTTTCCCATTCAGACATTTATATTGTATATTAACCTCAGCTCAGGGTTGAACTGGTACCTGAGTACCATTACACCTCCGGCAGTGGAAAGAAGCACAGAGCTCATGACAATCAGCCGAAATACCCGCGGGACGTGTTTTAAACTTGGCTTGGCTCCATTCTGGTCCACATGTCCAACAGCCTCACCGGGGAGAAAGAGTCCAGATGGCCCGAACGCTGGTGTCATCCAAACTGAAGTTACACTCGTCCACACTCAGATGCCAGGGATGGCACAGTTTGTGCTTCGGTGCCACAAAAATAAGAGCTTCTTCCGCCATAAAAAAATAAGAACTTCTTCCACTGTAAAAAATAAGAGCTTCTTCCACTGTAAAAAAAATAAGAGCTTCTTCCACTGTAAAAAAATAAGAGCTTCTTTCACCGTAAAAAATAAGAACTTCTTCCACTGTAAAAAATAAGAACTTCTTCCACTGTAAAAAAATAAGAGCTTCTTCCACTGTAAAAAAATAAGAGCTTCTTCCACCATAAAAAAATAAGAGCTTCTTTCACCGTAAAAAATAAGAACTTCTTCCACTGTAAAAAAAAATAAGAGCTTCTTCCACTGTAAAAAAATAAGAGCTTCTTCCACCATAAAAAATAAGTGCTTCTTCCACTGTAAAAAATAAGAACTTCTTCCACTGTAAAAAAAGAGCTTCTTCCACTGTAAAAAAATAAGAGCTTCTTCCACCATAAAAAAATAAGAGCTTCTTTCACCGTAAAAAATAAGAGCTTCTTCCACTGTAAAAAAATAAGAGCTTCTTTCAACGTAAAAAAATAAGAGCTTCTTCCACCATAAAAAAATAAGAGCTTCTTCCACCATAAAAAAATAAGAGCTTCTTTCACCGTAAAAAAATAAGAGCTTCTTCCACCATAAAAAAATAAGAGCTTCTTCCACTGTAAAAAAATAAGAGCTTCTTCCACTGTAAAAAAAATAAGAGCTTCTTCCACTGTAAAAAAATAAGAGCTTCTTCCACCATAAAACAATAAGAACTTCTTCCACTGTAAAAAAATAAGAGCTTCTTCCACCATAAAAAAATAAGAGCTTCTTCCACCGTAAAAAAATAAGAGCTTCTTCCACCATAAAAAAATAAGAGCTTCTTCCACTGTAAAAAAATAAGAGCTTCTTCCACTGTAAAAAATAAGAGCTTCTTCCACCATAAAAAAATAAGAGCTTCTTTCACCGTAAAAAAAAGAGCTTCTTCCACCGTAAAAAAATAAGAGCTTCTTCCACCATAAAAAAATAAGAGCTTCTTCCACTGTAAAAAAATAAGAGCTTCTTCCACCGTAAAAAAATAAGAGCTTCTTCCACCATAAAAAAATAAGAGCTTCTTCCACCATAAAAAAATAAGAGCTTCTTCCACCATAAAAAATAAGAGCTTCTTCCACTGTAAAAAAATAAGAGCTTCTTCCACCATAAAAAAATAAGAGCTTCTTCCACCATAAAAAAAATAAGAGCTTCTTCCACTGTAAAAAAATAAGAGCTTCTTCCACTGTAAAAAAATAAGAGCTTCTTCCACCATAAAAAAATAAGAGCTTCTTCCACTGTAAAAAAATAAGAGCTTCTTCCACTGTAAAAAAATAAGAGCTTCTTCCACCATAAAACAATAAGAACTTCTTCCACTGTAAAAAAATAAGAGCTTCTTCCACCATAAAAAAATAAGAGCTTCTTCCACCGTAAAAAAATAAGAGCTTCTTCCACCATAAAAAATAAGAGCTTCTTCCACTGTAAAAAAATAAGAGCTTCTTCCACTGTAAAAAATAAGAGCTTCTTCCACCATAAAAAATAAGAGCTTCTTTCACCGTAAAAAAAATAAGAGCTTCTTCCACCGTAAAAAAAATAAGAGCTTCTTCCACCATAAAAAATAAGAGCTTCTTCCACTGTAAAAAAATAAGAGCTTCTTCCACCGTAAAAAATAAGAGCTTCTTCCACCATAAAAAAATAAGAGCTTCTTCCACCGTAAAAAAATAAGAGTTTCTTCCACCATAAAAAAATAAGAGCTTCTTCCACTGTAAAAAAATAAGAGCTTCTTCCACCATAAAAAAATAAGAGCTTCTTCCACCATAAAAAAATAAGAGCTTCTTCCACTGTAAAAAATAAGAACTTCTTTCACCGTAAAAAAAATAAGAGCTTCTTTCACCGTAAAAAAATAAGAGCTTCTTTCACCGTAAAAAAATAAGAGCTTCTTTCACTGTAAAAATAATAAGAGCTTCTTCCACTGTAAAAAAATAAGAGCTTCTTCCACTGTAAAAAAATAAGAGCTTCTTCCACCGTAAAAAAATAAGAGCTTCTTCCACTGTAAAAAAAATAAGAGCTTCTTCCACCGTAAAAAAATAAGAGCTTCTTCCACCATAAAAAAATAAGAGCTTCTTTCACCGTAAAAAAATAAGAGCTTCTTCCACTGTAAAAAAATAAGAGCTTCTTTCACCGTAAAAAAAATAAGAGCTTCTTCCACCATAAACAAATAAGAGCTTCTTCCACCGTAAAAAATAAGAGCTTCTTCCACAATAGCGAAGCAGGAAATAATACGTTTTAAAACAAAATTAAACAAGTGCTTATTGTGCTGATTCCACTTATTTTACGTTTTTCTTTGTTTTTGTTTTCTGTGTTCTACTTTTTTCTTCATTTTCCATCAAATAGCTTCTTCTACTACCTTTACTTCTTTGGAAGTGTTTTATGGATTTTAGTGGTGATGCATCACAGAGCATTCATGCAGTCAGCAGAAAAAATGTTTACATTTAAACAAGAAAATGGCACCAAAGTGGCAGCAGTTCAAAGTTGAGTCCTTTTAGCAGATTTGCAACAGTTAAAACCTACCTACCTGATTCCTCCACACACGTATTTCATGAGCATTTTAAACTCAGAAGTAGACCTACCTCTGAAGGACTTAGTTGTTCGTCCTTTTATCAAATTTATTTTGAGCCTGAGATGCTTAAGGGTCACATCATTTAAACATTCTGTGATGTATTCTTCTATCAAACCTGCTGAGGTTTCCATCCTGTTTTATGGTTTAGAACAGATCTTACTTTAGTTTTTTTTAGGTTTCTCTTTCATCTGGAAGTGAAAATGCTAAATCAAATGCAAATGAATGAACGTTATCATGCAAGTACACCAAAACATTCAGCAATGTGCAGTTCAAAAGGTTCTGTTTTTATCTGGTGAACGTCAACCGGTCCACCAACGTAGAGGTGGGATGGGCCCAACGATCTACTCTCATTATTCTATCTCCTCTCTTTAAATCTTAATAAATTAAGCTACTTTAAATGTCACAGAAACACCTTCAGGAAATCAAATCAAAGCTGCTCTCCTTGTTACCAGTTAAATGAGGTTTTAAAAGTGTTTGTGTGACTGAAATAATGATGTCGATCAGCGACGACAAGACAGAAAAACTGTTTCAGATTTTGCCTTAAGGGCCTAAATTCTGTCATTAAAGAACCTGTGTGTGTGCGTGCATGCTTGCGTGTGTGTGTGTGTGTGTTATCTCCAGCTGTGATGCTCTTTAAATGGCCGTGGCTGGGTGAGGGGAAACCACACGGATGGCGTAATGGCGTCTGTGAATTGACAGACCTTTTACTGGCGGGCACCGGAGCCGCCCTTGTGGAAAATGTGATTACACTTCTCCACGGGAGGGGCGGTTTGGGGACCTGGCTCGTCACTGAGACTCACGCTTGAGTCCGGCGCTCCCAGCAGCTCGGACACGCGTGAAATGTCTGCGGCAGACAGAACTGAACGAGGAAAAGGGTTTTTTATGTTTGGCCTGCTGGTCAAGCTGAGCGCGAGCCAGCTGCTGATGATTCAATGATGTGTAATGTTGGCTGAGACAGCTTGTGTGGTCCTCTTTCTGCTGTGGAACATCAACATAGTTCAGATGTGTTTCTAGTTCCATCTAGAATGTTAATTGACTGCCAGCAGATTTCTTTCTGTTTCTCCCAAACAGCCGCCCGTCACGGTCTGTGGCTTCGGTTGTTTGGGGTTTTTATTTCTTTGCTTTGTGGACTTTGTGCCATGCTCTGTAATCTCCTGCATGTGTTGGTTTTGTTTTCATCAGTTCATTGCTTTTGATGAACAGCCCTTTTCTGCTTTCTTACAGAATTCTCAGTTTTATTATAAAAAAGCTGTTTTGTTTTATGTTTTATGACACTTTGTGTTTGGGTGAGTTATGTTTGCCAAAGAAAAGTTGCAGGGAGAGTCACGGTTGGACATTTGAACACAAAGTTCACTGAGTAACTGTTTTTGGTTGTTCTTCTACTCCTATTTCCTGCATTAGCTGCAGATAGAAAATAGAAGGGAAAATGCTCGGATCAGAAAAAGCCACACGGATCTACATCACGCTGAAAATGGACTCACCCATCTTGGCTCACAATGGTGAAGGTTATAATCCTATAGAATATCATAAGTAATATGACTTTAAATGTTCCACTAGGACTGATCTCATGTAGCGTTAAAAGACATGACACATTACTTTCACTGATCCAATCAAAATCTGCCAGATCTGACGGAGGCGTGGTTTTGGTGGTGTTTGGTAAATCTGTCATCTTTTCATTCGACCATAAACCAAAACATCCGAATTATAAAACTATGCTCCCGCCATCTTTAACACCAGTTCAAAGCATTCCAGAGAAGTTGTCGGAGTGACCAATCCGTAACTTTCCTCTTCAGCCAAAAGAACCAACGACAAGCTGGATAAAATCTGTTGCTGTTCCAACTGCTGCAACAGTTCCTTTCAGAATAAAAGCTGAACCATCAAGACCCAGGTTTGGGTCTCACTAGATGCCAACAAAATCGTCGTGACCCGGAAGTATCTCAAAGACCGGTCTGGTCGGCAACCGCTGCTTTTCCTACCAGCTTCGGTTCCAGAGAAGGTCAAGCTGGCCCTCGACATTCCTGATCTAACGGCGACTTCCGCTAAGGGTATGTAGGCCGGCGAAATGGCGTTGAATGTGTTTATGAATCTCCTAATCAAAGCTTAGCGCGAAGACATCACCTTCAATTCCCATCAAAACTAATCGCTTCTTCGGATTTTCTGGTTCTGAGCAACATTCCACATCACACCATTCTCTGTTTTATTCACCTTAGTTACACAATACATTTAGTGTTAAAGTGAGTCTGTCCTCGATGCCACACACACACACACACACACACACACACACACACACACACACACACACACACACGGGACACTCTCAGAGCTATGTGCTCTGTCTCAGCTGTTATTTTCGTTAAGGAGTGTGCACGTGCAGCATGCGCGCCTCGTGCACGAGCCTACTATTTAGGCTGCCTTTATGCTTTTGGCCTGAGGGGGCAATCACGAGCATAAAAATTCAAAAGTCCAAAAAGTCCCTTTAAGGGACAAAGTGAACATTTTGATTCCAAAAGTCCGGAGTGGTTAGACGCTTTGGGTCATTATGAAAAACAAACACCTGACATAATTTGTTTTATAGATGCCGCGTGTTTAGGGCGACGGTGGCACAGGAATTAAGATCTCGCCCCCGTAATTGGAAGGTTGCAGGTTCGAGTCCCGCTCAGTTTGTCGCTGTTGTTGTGTCCTTGGGCAAGACACTTAACCCACGTTGCCTGCTGGTGGTGGTCGGAGGGACCGGTGGCGCCAGTGCTCGGCAGCCTCGCCTCTGTCAGTGCGCCCCAGGGCAGCTGTGGCTACATTGTAGCTCATCACCACCAGGGTGTGAATGGGTGAATGACTGATTGTGTTGTAAAGCGCCTTGGGGGTTCCAGGACCCTAGAAGGCGCTATATCAAATACAGGCCATTTACCATTTATTGATCTGCAGCCTGTGGGATGATTTCTCCACATGCATGCGGTCGTTTTAGAGAATCGCCAACAGCAACACCTTGAAACAATAGAATGGAAATTTATGTCAACATCAAATCTGAACATAACATTCTCATTAAACAATCTTTTTCCTTTGCTCATATTGAGACAGAATCTGTGTAAAAATGGAACTTTTTTTTTATAAAAGATGAAAACATGCATGTCTGGAGATTTCTGTTTCATTATGAGAGCAGATCTTGTCCTCCATGAACCGAGCATCATTTAAACACACTTTTTTTGCATCAATCCCCTGAAAACATATTTTATTAAGGAGCATCGATTCCTCCTAGAGCCCGTGCCCCCCCCCCCCCCCCCCCAAAAAAAAAGTAGTTGCTCTCATTGAGCCCTGCAGGTTTACAAGCTGCAGATGTGACCATGAGGCTGGGTTCATGTTTGTAAATGAGACTCTGGGAGCTGGGAGTGATGGTGGCCGACAGCAACAAACAGATTTTAAATGCATTATGAATGTGATTAATAGGCTTGTTGTGTTGTAATAAAAGCGTGATCTCCTGGCGTCTTTTAAAAGTCTCAATTCCCACGCTCGTTTTGCAAGTCTGAATGTGCCTCACAGCAGGTTAAAGCACAGAGCGGCGTCTTTAAATGAGGTCTGAACGAAGACGGCGATGATGATGATGATGTGTTGTTTGCTTTTTTCTGGCTGTTAAACCTCAGAGAATGGCGACTCAGAAGGACAATCAAAAACAATCTGCATTAAACTTTTCACCTTTACAGATTACTTCACTCATAAATATTTGAGTCAGGAATCTATTAAATGTACCGTTTATCATTTCTCTTAGAGGACTGTTTGCACGCGGGGGGCAATAATGAAGTAAATGGTTTAAATGCATCATTACTTAATGCCGAAATCATGATAATTAATATCAGAAAAAACGAGGATAATCCTGAGACCAATCATCCGTTCAGGTCCATGAAGGAAGCATCCCTCTTCCCAGCTCATCCTGGTGGAATCCCAAACCAGAGAGGACGGTTCTGTGTTGTTCCTGGGATCTTGTCCCCAAGAAGAAGTGTGGAGAAAACCTTGTCAGGTGTCTGAATGTCCTCAGCTTTGATGAGGAGGAGCAGCAGTTCTTCTCTGAGGCCCTCCTTGATGATGAAGCTCCTCACCTTGTCTCGAATCCCAGATTTCTATCAAAGGCCAGTTTGTCACATAACATCGGCGAAGCCATTGGGTATGTTCCCAACGAGTTTCAGACCAGAAGCTCCGAGTCGCACTGCTCCACTAAATTTACGCTTTCAGTCGAATCTTGTTTACGCGTTTGGCTTCTAGAATGTGTCTCAGCAGCTGAGATCAGACCAGACTGAGTGACCTTTCATTGACCCTGTAAAGGGTCCTTTTAGCACATACTGGCTCATGAAAAATATGAAAAAGTTGCATACTGTCCCTTTAATACTATAGAAAATATTAAAAACAACTTTTCAAACAACCAGATTTAAAGTTTTTAGTTGTTCTTTATTCATTGTTTGTGGGATTAAAATCTACATTTTTCTATTTAAATTAATTTTATTTTGGTCTTTTAAAAGGAAAAAGAAAGAATACAATAAAACAGAATCTCAATGATAGTAACCCAAAAGGTGTAGGCTGAAGCCTAGCTTTTTATGCCTAGCCTATTTACTCAATCACTGTACTTATTATGAAATAATGACAAAGAAAGATAAGAGTAGAATAGTAATAAAAATGAAAAAAAGATAAAAGTAATAAAAATGCTAATCATAATTGAAATATAGTAAACAACAACAAACATAATTCAACAAGAGGAAAAATACACAGAACTAAAGACAGAACTATACAAAACTACCAGTAATTGTAATAAATCCATCGACATCTATCAGACACACTAGACCACATACGGTCATTATGGTAGTATGACATCATCTTATTGACGTACATTTTTTTGAATGATTTAACAGTTTTACATGCCCTGATTCCAGCGTCCAAGTTATTCCATAATTTGACTCCTACTGCAGTACAACTCTGACTCCTAACATTTGTTCTTACTTTCTCTCTCACAAATTGTCCTTCCCCCCTGAATTTCTTTGACCTGGAACAGCTTCTGAATACAGTCCGGAAATATTTTATTTTGTACTTTATAGATTACTTGTGCTGCTTGGAGTTTGACCCGATCTGTAAACGTTAGTATTTTTAGTTTTAT
This sequence comes from Nothobranchius furzeri, assembly GCF_043380555.1. Classification (NCBI taxonomy): domain Eukaryota; kingdom Metazoa; phylum Chordata; class Actinopteri; order Cyprinodontiformes; family Nothobranchiidae; genus Nothobranchius; species Nothobranchius furzeri. The sequence goes on along the minus strand of NC_091758.1, from coordinate 42,024,588 downwards.
AAACAGGGGCAGTGTTGGTGCACTCATTCACCAAGTTGGATTTTAACGCTCTAAAGGTTAATTTTTCCTCTAAACTCGTTTCTCATTTGTTCTTTACAGCAGTTATTTACTTGCTAACGTACTTATTCATGTCTCTATTAGTAGTTTATTTATCCAATCTGCAAATTAACCGTTTTTATTCATTTTTTTGTTATTTATCCTCTTGGTAATTCACCCTTCCATTTATTCACTTTAGTCTTTTGTTACTCATTTATTTATTTCTCATGCGTTTTATTTTCCTGAGTAAATATTTGCTCATATTTTTGAATTCATCAGTCATTCTTCTTACAGTTGTGTCTGCTTCTTTATTAATCTTTCGTCCTTATTTAGGGGTCAAATACTTAGTGATCTGCACATCTGACCTCATTATGCAGGATAAATGTTGACATAAAGGTAAAGATGTTGGTGTTCGGAGGGAATTTTGGCTTTCAGACATCCCGGCTTCGCTGGATTTGCATGTTTTGTGCTCAGCGTGGTGACGTTTGCTGCGAGAGCGTAAACATGCAGCTCAGTTATGAGCTGGGAGGAGACATGAAGGGAACATAGGCAGGAGTGGGAATGTTTGTGAAGGGGAGTGTGTCGACGTCAGCGGTGAGAAGGAAGGCTGGATCACGTAGGAGGGAGCAGAGACACATAAACGGCCTGAGCGCTGACGGGAATATAAAAACGTTTTTATTATTTTTTAGAAGAGAAGAGGCGTGTCAAACCTGAACCGTCCCTCAGAGCGACCATCTGTTCCCCCTGAGGGCTTCTGAAGAGAAACGGGCGTTTCACACGTGCATGATCCTGTAGGTCCAGCGTCCTTCATGGCTGCTGCATGAAGAGGGGCTGAAGCGAACTCGCTGACATGCATGAATCTGCTCCCACTCTCTCACTCCCACACACATTTCCAAAGCAAACACGGCGTGATTAGAAAAGAAAACAGCTTGTAGTGACGACTGGTCCAGATAAAAAAGGCAAATAACGCCCGTCAAGTCATCGCCGAGATTATGATTATGTCACTTGGGAGCAGGAGATGGCATAAACACCCCGCTGTGTTAGATTTCAGTAATTTCCCTTAAAGTGGTAACACCCCCCTCCTCCCTTTGTGCTGCTTTTGTCTGAGAAGCAGATAATTCTCCCTGAATCATAACGCTTCATTCTGAGTTTTAAAAAGGTTCCTCGGCTGAGTTGAGTAATAACAGCCGTTTGGTTTGAGACGAGCAGCAGATGTCAGAACAGAGAGTTACTCACAGCCACAAAGGTCGAGCGTGTGAAACATCAAGTGATTTGTTAATGCATGAAGCCCATTCAGTATTCTCCTGCTAAGGAAAGGCACTTGACCTTTTAGTTTTGCCTCCGACGTGTTCATGTTAAACAGTTGTGTAGGATGTGGATCCTGACTTCCTCCTGTCTCCTCTCTGTGGGCTGAGACTTGGTCCCGCCCTGCCAGTGTGAATGTGAGGCCTGGAGGGTTTTACCAGGGACCATATGGCACAATACCACATGAAATAGGTAAGATCAGCTCTCATCAAAGCTCATTCAAAGGAACCTCGGCGTCTTAACATGCTGGAGGTTCCAAAGCTTCGAGTGAGATCAGAACTTGGTGAGTGTGAGCCCGACCTGGTTGGTGGATTGGTGGGTCTTCTTAACGATGAACTAATTGTTCATCTAAAGAGCATTTCCTATAAAATTATTGTTTCAAATCAAAAAGCAGGGTTTCCTTCCTGGAAAAGGATCTTTAGGCCCATTTCCACTATTAACACATCCAGGTAATTTTACCGGACCGTCATGAAAGGACCACTTTCTGGGCCTTTTCAGGATCTGAGCAAGTACTATTCTTACCCCCAAATTCCACTACCTCCGCTCCGCTCCGACACGAACGCCGGAGCAAAATCGGTCCCGTTGTAGTCAATCAGAGCAATTCCACTACTGCGGCCGTGCTCCGGCAGTGCTCCGGCAGTGCGGCGCCGTGCGCCGCCCTCTGTTCCAGCGTCCGGCAAAAATAGAATCGATCCTATTTTCGCCGGACGCCGGAGCACCTCCGCAGTAAATGGACAGAAATCACAACGGCCCAACAGGAAAAGGAGCAAGCACAATTTCCGTTTTTCACAATAAATCGATAAACAAAAGGCGTTTTTTGTTTCAAATGCACAGATTTAACAACTTTTAACAACTATCAATGGCGGCTGAAGTTTAAATGCACAAAAATAAGCCATAAATACAGTTTCCACTATCAAAGTAGTCACACTTTGTTGATCCAAACACTGCTGATCTCTCAACACAAATGATGGGCAGATTAAACAGCTCATGCCGATGCTTCTCCCACACAACGGGTGTTTGGATCTAACTTCCGTGTTTATTGCTCGGACTGTATCGCAAGATCTCGAAAATCCTGCGCATGCTTGTTTGCCCACCTCAGGTCTCCGCACCGGAGCGGAGCCGTTGTAGAGCGGATACTATCGCGTCAGACCCGTGCCACAACCCGTGCACGCGCATTGGGTCCACAGCGCGCGTGAACGGGACTCGCGAGCGAAAATATACATGGCGAGAGGTCATTTGTGCACTGAGAGGGAGCAAACTGTGTCTGTGAGCGCACAAGGATGTGCACAAGTGACAAACCTGCGTGCGCGCGCTGCCAACGAGCACACGGCAGAGGAAAACGTGCGCGCGCGGCAGCCTCTCTGCGCGCTCGGCAGCCTCTGCGCGCTCGGTTTCTAATTCCGCTTGCTCGGCTGTGAGGGCTTTTGGCACTCTGGAGGCGTGGCCTGTGGCAGATCTTCCCTGTCCTCTGATTGGTTAGTTCACCCCGCACTTTACTCTCTACCTATCTATATAAAAAAAATCTGAGATTCAGTAGTTGCTGTCATAGCTCAGCTGGGAGAGCGGGTGACTCTCACTCTGGAGGATCCAGGTTTGAGTCCGGCCAAGTAACATAGAGTTGATGTCATGTTAATCTTTCCTAATTCCTGTGATATTATTTTACAGTTGTGACCGTTCAACAGTCATTAAACGTCCGAATGTTTGCTGGGCAGTGTTTTAAAAAGTGCACATAAGCTAGATGGTTTTTACCAGGTAAAAATAGACTTGTGGGTGTAGGTATGTTCAACTTTAAAAAGTTCTTGCCTCATTAATGTATTGTTTATTTTTTTCAGCATTTAATTGACAAATTATCCTTTCAAATAATTAATTGATGAGTTACATAATTGTCCATTTAGAATTGTTGAATGGACTGAGTCAAGTTTGGTGCACTTTATATATTTCAAAACATGTTTTTTTTTTATTTTAATTATGCATATAAATAATTTTAATGTTAATTTATTGAAATATTTCTATTTTTTCATTACCTCACCCTTGTTTTGACAAAAACAAGACCTTGCTGGATAATATCATGGAGAAACTATTTGTTCACAGTACATGGCTCAGTGAGGATCTGTGTACCAAAGGAGGAGATACTCAGAAATCTGTCTGCAGATTGTTACAACCCAGACTGGAAGTGGTGGGCTGTAATAAGAAAGGAGACCAAACAGAGGAGTGGGGGGTTCAACAACTGATTTATTTAACCACAGTAAGGATTTACTAAAGCAAGTTAGTGAACAGAAAATGGCCATCTCAAGGTTTTACTCGGATGTCCCTCAGCAGGGTGCAGCACTGTTGAAGGTCATCTGAATGAAAGCTTGATATGCACTTTCTTTATGAAAGTGTGTAAATATACAGGGTGGTTGCCGTACATATGTTGAGGTTCTCAGACATCAGGCTTCTTTGCCCAGGCCTTCACTAGTGGGCTATTTTAAAAGTTGGTAAGGAGAAAAACTACAGCATATAGCTGATTGTTTACAAATGCAAGGAGGGGAATAACAATCAAAATGCTTGTGTTCTTGGACCAGATGAATGGAGCGCTCCACATGCACTCAGAGATGTTATGGCTTCTGTTTCTATAACTTCACATGCAGACATTTGAGGTTTGCCAGAAAGAAAAGCTGGCCTGTACACTTTGCAGGGCACAATGTCATCAATGAAGAAACCCCTGTCTACCATGATGACCATCTCTAGTTGTAGCATTTTCAACACACCAGATTCCCAGGTTGGTCGCTGATAGTTCCAGCATACAGTGCTGAGACAAAGGTCACTGGCCTATGTGGCACAATCCAAATGAGCCTCTTCAGAGTGCAGTTGAACTTGAGGAAAATATATGACTCTGGAAGAGAGGGGAACATGGCCATTGACACCTCAGATCAGTGCAGTCAAGAATTACTGGTGTTTGGGTAGTCCTGAACGTGTTGTGATGCCCCCACCGTCTCATTGGGTTTTCATTTGTGTTTAATTGTGTTTTTCTTCTGTTGTAGGCAGCTCGTTAAGCAGCCTTGGAGGCACCTGGGCTCAGGGTGTGGTGCTGCCTACAAAGCCTACTGTTTTTCTGCTTTCACTGGGTCTCTCCTGTCTGGTGGAGAGTCCTCACTGGCCATTTTCTGTTCACTAACTTGCTTTAGTAAATCCTTACTTTGGTTAAATAAATCAGTTGTTGAACCCCCCACTCCTCTGTTTGGTCTCCTTTCTTATTACAGCCCACCACTTCCAGTCTGGGTTGTAACAATCTGCAGACAGATTTCTGAGTATCTCCTCCTTTGGTACACAGATCCTCACTGAGCCAAGTACTGTGAACAAATAGTTTCTCCATGATATTATCCAGCAAGGTCTTGTTTTTGTCAAAACAAGGGTGAGGTAATGAAAAAATAGAAATATTTCAATAAATTAACATTAAAATTATTTATATGCATCATTAAAATAAAAAAAACATGTTTTGAAATATATAAAGTGCACCAAACTTGACTCAGTCCATTCAACAATTCTAAATGGACAATTATGTAACTCATCAATTAATTATTTGAAAGGATAATTTGTCAATTAATTGCTGAAAAAAATAAACAATACATTAATGAGGCAAGAACTTTTTAAAGTTGAACATACCTACACCCACAAGTCTATTTTTACCTGGTTAAAACCATCTAGCTTATGTGCACTTTTTAAAACACTGCCCAGCAAACATTCGGACGTTTAATGACAGTTGAACGGTCACAACTGTAAAATAATATCACAGGAATTAGGAAAGAATAACATGACATCAACTCTATGTTCCTTGGCCGGACTCGAACCTGGATCCTCCAGAGTGAGAGTCACCCGCTCTCCCAGCTGAGCTATGACAGCAGCTGCTGAATCTCAGATTTTTTTATATAGATAGGTAGAGAGTAAAGTGCGGGGTAAATTAACCAATCAGAAGACAGGGAATATCTGCCACAGGCCACGCCTCCAGAGTGCCAAAAGCCCTCACAGCCGAGCAAGCGGAATTAGAAACCGAGCGCACAAAGGCTGCCGAGCGCGCACGTTTTCCTCTGCCGTGTGCTCGTTGGCAACGCGCGCACGCAGGTTTGTCACTTGTGCACATCCTTGTGCACTCACAGACACAGTTTGCGCCCTCTCAGTGCACAAATGACCTCTCGCCATGTATATTTTCGCTCGCGAGTCCCATTCACGCGCGCGCTGCCATGTATATTTTCGCTCGCGAGTCCCGTTCACACGCGCGCTGTGGACCCAATGCGCGTGCACGGGTTGTGGCACGCTTTAAACGCCATAGGATACCAGTAAAAATTGAGTTCGGATGCGAGCGGCTGCGGAAGGCGGGGGCGGACCGGAGCGGAGCGGAGGTAGTGGAATTTGGGGGTTACCCCCAAATTCCACTACCTCCGCTCCGCTCCGACACGAACGCCGGAGCAAAATCGGTCCCGTTGTAGTCAATCAGAGCAATTCCACTACTGCGGTTGTGCTCCGGCAGTGCGGCGCAGTGCGCCGCCCTCTGTTCCGGCGTCCGGCAAAAATACAATCGATCCTATTTTTGCCGGACGCCGGAGCACCTCCGCAGTAAATGGACAGAAATCACAACCGCCCAACAGGAAAAGGAGCAAGCACAACTTCCGTTTTTCACAATAAATCGATAAACAAAAGGCGTTTTTTGTTTCATATGCACAGGTTTAACAACTTTTAACAACTATCAATGGCGGCTGAACTTTAAATGCATAAAAGTAAGCCATAAATACAGTTTCCACTATCAAAGTAGTCACGCTTTGTTGATCCAAACACTGCTGATCTCTCAACACAAATGATGGGCAGATTAAACAGTTCATGTCGATGCTTCTCCCACACAACGGGTGTTTGGATCTAACTTCCGCGTTTATTGCTCGGACTGTATCGCAAGATCTCGAAAATCCCGCGCATGCTTGTTTGCCCCCCTCAGGTCTCCGCACCAGAGCGGAGCCGTTGTAGAGCGGGTAGCAGTAAACATTGAGTTCGGAAGCGAGCGGCTGCGGAAGGCGGGGGCGGAGCGGAGGTAGTGGAATTTTACAGTTAGGGAATGTACTTGGAAAGTCTCAGTAGAGTTAATGGGCGGTTAGTTCATGCTGATTGGTTGAATCTCAGTGGGGAACGATGACACAAAAGTTGATAAAAAATGGCATTTATAGAATTGAAAGAGCTCTCAGCACCTTCTACACATAAACACGCACACAAGAAGCCCGTTTATCTCCCTGGCTCATCATGACATGTGGTGTATTAGAGAGACTTGGTAACTTCTTCATGACGTTCCCTTTGATTCTGCAGAACAACTAACGAAAACATCATCTGACTCTGGCATGAGCTGCAAACTAAATGACTCCATCCTGCAGGCGTGTGCAGCAGACATGCACTTATTTATTGTGCATAAATGGAATGGTCGGTGGGAATGCTGGGTAGCTTTTTAACTGTTTTGAATGTTGGAAAGAGATTGCATGGGATATATTATCTAAAGAGCATCTCCTATTATAAATAGGGTGATTTATTTTATTTTATTTATTTATTTATTTATTTTTTCATTTTTCATTAACTGCTGGTTAAGGTGATCAGAACTACTCCAAGAACTTCCAGGAGTGGCCGAGACTTCTAATAATTTGATTTGTTTTGGCTTTAGGTGGACTTGACTGCCGATGATGCTGTTAATTCTTTGATGGTTTTGATATTTTTCAGAGTGGAGAACAACTGAAAACAGGCTCGTCTCCTCCTGCAAATCTGGAATACTTACAAAAACGTGTTTTGATGTGGAAATGGGCTCTAAATCTGCAAAAAACATGTACGGTTTTCACGTTCCGAAGCTCAGGTTACATGATAGGAAGATCAGATTTAAACAGGTGACAGGCAGTTCGGGTTCACGTAGCCCAACAGGCATCTCCACATCTCTCATGGTTTTAATACAACTGAAGTTTTACGTTTACCGTTTATTTTTCTTCAATTTTATTTTTACCCAAATATTTCCAGGCAAGAAAACAAACTTTTCTCTTCTTTAGGTGTCAAAATGTTGGTATTTTAGTCTTATTTCCGTTTGTGTGCAGAATTTCTACACTGGGATAATTTGAGAGAACACTATTCTCTGACAGACTCCCGTTTTCTTTCAGCTCAAACTTTTCTCTTCAGAAATAGAAGTCGTGTCTCCACCAGAGAACAAATTTACAGTTCAGGAATCAGTTTTCACCTCCACACTGTGCTTTTGTTTGTTTCAGGCTCAAGTTCTCCTGCAGAGCGTCGCCAAAGAGAGAAAAATACACAGATCTGTAGTTGTTATGGTTACCCTAATGAGTCACTGGCAGCAGCTTTAACAGTTCTAGTATTTACACCAAAACATGTGAATTTTCTTCCAGTTATATTTTTATAAAAGGAAGCCCCAAAACATGATTGGGATGATTTTAGGAGGAAGTTAAAATATCAGGCAGTAGCTCCCCTTAGAGTTTCCTTTATTGTCTCATTATTTAGAGATAAATACGTAACATCATCATCGCTGTTGGAAAAGGTTAAAAAGCCACAGTTGTCATTAACAGTCGAGGCACCAGCGATCAGCCCCTACATCTGTTCATGCAGGAGAGTGAGTACAAATAAAGACAGGACACAAGAGGAAACAGCCTCTCTGGTGCATGCCATCCTCTACAGATCACTAATCATCACGCTGTGCTTTTCCTCTATAAAGTGACCCTATTTGGCTTGAAATGCTGCCGGTTTAAAGGCCAGAGTTGCTGATCTGGTCTATTTATACGGAGTTTGGACTGTCGGCCTTTCGCGCCGGACCTCAGACCAAAGTAGCTCGACTCCGTGATGAATTAGTTGACGTTTGCTGCTAAACTCTGTCCCTCCGCGGGAGTTCAGGATGAGAAACCGACAGGTCACATGTCAGTCCGAGCTGCCAATCAACGGCTGTGAAAGCATTACTCAGCATCAAACATTCTCCCGTGGGAATTTTCACTCTTTTTATTTAAGATGAAACCAGCTTGCTGGAAAACTCTGTTTTTGTTTTTGTTTCCACCCAATAATGAGAAGATAAGAGCAGCAAGATGTGATATCAGCTGAAAACGTGACGTCTCTGTTGAAGCGAGCGTCGGCTCTGAGCCTCGGAGAAAGCTGTCCCACTTTTCTTGATTCTCCCTTTTGCATCATGATGGATTTAATGTGATCAAAAAGGGCTTTTGATGCTTCGTGCCTGTTCTGTCAGGAGGAGAGCTCGTTAGACTTATAGAGGACGTGCAGGATAAATGTGCTACTTTTTTATTTTAATTGTTTCTGACATGTTTTACTAGTTTTCTAAAATCTTGAACCAAAACAAAACGAGGCTGAAACTCCGCGGGCTGCGAGGAGGATCCGAGCGTCTTCAGAGGGCGTAAGCTGGGTTGGGTCACCAACACCTTAATTATTAATAAATCTTTTTTTAAACAAGATTTGATGCTTTTAGGGAGCTGCAAGTGAACAGGTCACAGATGTATTTTTCTATGTAGTCTATAAAAATCACTTGATTTCTGATGAGGGTATGCTCCTCTTTACCCAGAATGCATTGCTTTAATCAGTTCCTCCCTTTAACATGGTCACATAAGTTTTAAAATAAGTACTTTAGATGCTCATTGCTAGTCTGGGATATGTGTGAATGTGCCACAACACAAACAAGCTGAAATGACGTGGTTTACCAGAACCCTGGTCTGAATCACCTGCTGAAGGTGGAATTTGACACTAAAATCCTCTTGGCTTGGAACAAATGGAGCCTTACTGATTTGCCTTTATTTCATTGGTTTGACTCCCAAAGTGAATCGTTTGTAGATGAAGATTCAATGATTTCATTTCTTTGTTTTTTGCAAACAAAAGGACAAATGAAGACACTGAAGCACAGACGCAAAAACATCCGTCCTGTCAGACGCCGGCCTGTGGCGATAACCAGTTCTTTGCATTAATATTTATCCAAATATTGATAAAAGTTTCACACAGAGCTGTTGTAGTTGACCAAAGGCCTCCCATAGGGCCCTTTGAGAGACACTTTGCAACTTTTCCATGTGTTTTAAATCATTTTCTTGAGCCAGTATGTGCTACAATGATTCTCTGGGTTAATGAAAGGCCACCAGCCCCTATCGCTCCCTGTGGCCAGAACATTCCACTTGCAACTTCAGACTGGCGGTTCGATCTGTTGGGCGTAGAAAAAGGGGAGCTGACATGGCTGGTGCTGTAGTCTGCTTCCAGCACATTTCCTGCATGTTTTACATTCATGAACATTCATTTGTTTAATTTAGTGACGAATCGCTCCTGTAGACACTAATGAATGCTGAAGAGAAATTTCAGATGTTTAAGGTGTTAATCCAGGAGAGAATTTTGTTTTAATTCCTGCTAAACAGACACAAGGGGGTGCCAAAGGCAAGCCAAAAATCCTAGTCTCCCTTTAAGGGTCACTGGCCTTGGGTTCATTTGATTAGGAGGAAATTTGACCAACAAATCAGGTGTTTAGGAGCAGGAAAACATCTAAAACATCTGGGGCGTTGGTGGCAGAGGAGTTAAGTGCCCATCTCGTAACCGCAGGGTTGTGGGATCGAGCCCCGCACAGTCTGTCACAGTCATTGTGTCCTTGGTCAAGACGCTTAACCCACACTGGCTGCTGGTGGGGGTCGGTGGGACCGGTGGCGCCTGTGCTCAGCAGCCTCGACTTCGTCAGTGTGCCCCAGGATGGATGATGCTACATTGTAGCTCATCACCACCAGCATGTGAATGTGTTGGAATGAATGACGGTGTTGTGAAGCGCCTTGGGGGGTTGTAGAACCCTAGAGGAGGCTGTACAAATACAGGCTGCCATTAGAACATGCAGGAGGCCAGGGGTGGATATGGATGCAGTAGACTTCTAAAACCCTCCGTAGGATCCAGATTAAACCTGAAAGATTAAAACCAGAGTCTGCTCTTCTGTTCTGCAGATTCTGACTTGTACTGTAGTCGTATTGTTTAAAAATGTTCTGCTTTAGGATGAAAGAATCATCAAATTCTATAAAAACAAATCCCAGCAATGGAAGTTGAACGTAGCTTTTAGCTTCTTATGAGATCAGTAAATGGTTAATTTCAATAGCTCTGAATAAAATAAGATGATTTCATTAATTTAAAGAAACACAAAGTTAGGGAGCAGCTTCTTTGTAGGAGAAACTAGGAGATCTGACACAGACCAGCGGTTTACAGCATGAAGCCTGCTGTGACACACTCGGAGCAAACACACCCTCGTTGTTTGTGTCCTGCGGCCGAGCGCCCACGTGCACGGGCAGGTAGGAAGAGACAGGTGCGGGTCAGGAGGGAGGGGTTGGTTGTGGAACATGAGCAGGGGCTGATCAGGAAGTGGTGTAGGGAAATCTAATTTACTTTTCATACGCTGTTGAGATGGAATGTCATCTATCACGCTAAGCTGCAATTTTGTGCCAGCACCAGACTCACAAAAGATGAAAGAACGGTGATCAAAGATGGAGAGAGGGAAAGTCAGCCATTGGAGTTGCTATGGGAGCTACTTCCAGACGGAACAATATCAGCTGTGTTGAATTAGTCATCCAGTATACTGCCACTGTTGGTTTTCAGAGAGGTGCAGCTCACAGCAGAACGCCGTTCGACGTGTGATGTGAGCCGAGTGAGTGGAGTGTGCCGTTTTATCACCGGGTCGGAGGATGAACGAATCCTGCAGAGAGATCCCGGTCTAAGTGCAGATTTACAGAAAAACACACCAAATAATTTATCCCAACAAGCTTCAGACGCTGTTATCCTGAAGAGGAAAACTCCTACCTGTTCTCTAACTTCCCTGGAGATTCAAGCCCTTCCTCTTTTGTGTTGAGTGTCCATTTTAGAGGCTAGCCTCGAGGTTTTTACTACCAAAGGGGTGGTAGACAAGCAGAGGCGATATGAACAGCTTAAAGCAGAAATACAGAAAATTCATAGGAACGTTGACCGTCCAGGACAGAACACGAGAATCTAATCCAAGAATTTAAGTGAAGATCTAAGACGGAGACAAAGGCAAGTCCTGATGATAATAAAACGTTTATTAACAACAAAAAATAAAAGTTTACATCTCTAAAGGCATGCAAGAAACCCAACAAAGCCTTTCCACTGCATTTGTAGAGTAAGAGACGTGATTTACCCACGAGGGCGTTCCAGAAACGAAAACGCAGCTAAAGCGTTCCATGCAGTGGGACCGGCGACGTCACGAAATGACCTGAGAACTGCAAGACCATGCGCAGTTTCAGCAGATCACCTGGTAACCATCAAGAACGTCCACATCCTGACGCCTTGGAGCCAGTGGAAAAGTACCCATCCACTAAAACGGCGGATAATTGCTGCGTGCTACGCTTTGCGGACCTTAACGCGTACGCGTTCAGCGGAAGGGCCCAGCAAGACTTGCAGTGCATTCAAAGGACAAACCTTCACAACTTCCCAAAGGCAAGGTGCGTGAGGTTGGGTCTGTTGGGATTACATAAGGATGTGGCAGCAACTGACTACAGGAGGGAAACGCAAACAGGAAGTGACCTCAAACCAGGCAGAAAGCCAGTTCCCAAAAGTAAAACTGGAAAATTAATGAAAACAATAAAAAGAAACATGATTCTAAAATAGACGTGACCAGGTAAAATGGCCATGATGGACAAAAGAGACCATTTCATCGGTTTTAGGAGCCCTGGCTGTGGGTCTTTCACTTAGGGGGCGTGTCCAAGTGACACGTTTTAGTTCCTTTACCTGCCGACCACCTGTTGAGACACGTTCACTCAGTTTTTTTTTTTATTTTATTTTTTTATGAGACTGAAGTGAAGTCCAGAAATATAAACTGGTTGTTTTGTCGCCATTTCTTGTTGGATTCTAACGTTTGATGGTAAAATAAAAAGTAGAATCTTCATTTTGTTTTGATACAAGGAATAAAAATGTAATCCGAGGACGAGAAACAGCCGTGACAAGCCGAGACGTTAAACTCTGTTTACTTTTCCTGTTCATGCTGCAGAATTCTGTCATCTCTCGTTTATTTTGGTCGGTAAGAAAACCGGCTTCCTTTGGGACCGAACTAAACACAGACGTGCAGCTTGGATTGGTGAAAGTGGCACAAACATTTCATTTCTGTCACATAATCCTTCTGCTGCTCTGACACTAATCAGTAAACTAAGCTTGTCAGACGCAACAGAAATGTTTGAACCTAAAGCGGAAAGACGTTATGAACTTGGACGTAAACGTCATTAGAGAGGAATCAAACATTTTGCACCTTTTTGGCCTGTTTTCACGTTTTCAGAATGTTGTTTTGCTACTTTAAGTCTTAAAATCTACTGAATAAAAAGATCTGCGTGCATCCTGCGTGAAGGAGCCTTTAAGCCAATAACAGAGCTCCAGAAGCTTCAGAAGCAGAATTGATGCTGAATGTTCATATAAATCAAATCCTATCGTTTCCTTTCAGCTTGATTCATTTTATTCAGCTGGTCGCTGACTCATCGCAGCAGCCTTTTAAACCTGTTCCTGTGTCTGCTGTGAAAATGTCCACCATCCAGTTATACACCAGAGATCAGCTCATGGCGGTATCCATATCAGGCCTTAGAGGCTCTTTCTGCTTTGCTGGCGCCGTGGAAGAGCTTTCTGATCTTTACAGCGCTCCTCTTGATGGCCTCCAAAGAGTTATTCAATACATTCAAAGCAGACAGTGACCTTTCAGCCTTCCACTGCTGCTAGCTGTTTACGTTTTGGTTGGTTTTTGTGCACTTTTGTGCAGTTTCCTCAAGGTTTTGTTATGACTCTGTAAAATTTATGGCTGTTTTTGTTTACTTTTCAATTTATCTTTACTCTTTTCTTAACTGTTTTTCATGCACGATTATTTATTGCAAACTAGAAACTTCCTGATAAAATTCCGGGGGGGGGGGGGACTTTTGTATTTAGGAGTCCATGATGTGTCCAACTGGGTTTGTCCCGGCGGGGCATCCGGGAGCGCCTTCTCCCGTTCTCATCGTTGAAAAAATTTTATCAGTTACGTAGAGAGACCAACTGACGAGGTCCATTTTAGTGAATTTCAGTTTCCAGAAAAAATGCAGAAGCAGCCGTGCACCCAGTACCCACAGACAGATAAAGGGCCTTGAGAATAAGATTTGGAGGAGAGGAGGAAAAAAGCGTCTGCACCCTCCAAGAACCGGAAGAAGAAGCACATTTTGATGGCTTTACTGTGCTTTAGGTAGGAGAAATGTAAAAGTTAAAAATATCTCTGACATGAATCACCAATGAAAAATTAGTTGTGTGTACTCTTCACTCCGATGGGATTTGAGCAAAAAGCCAGAGTCTAACCGCAGCGAGAGAGATGCTGCATGGAGAAAGACAAAAATCCATGTGTTTTATGTCCAAACTGAAATAGAAGTGCAAAGTTTGCAGAAGATTGTTTGCTCGGATGGTTAAAAGTTTAAACAACTAAAATATTAGTGGATGACACCATCCTATTGTTGGACATGTTAAAGTAAAACTAAATAGTTGTTTAAACTTGAAGCTAGAGCTTTAATATTGATCTCAGTGATTGTTGAGTCAGGAACTTGACCTGTTTTATGTTTGACAACACTCTGCTGCCCTCTACTGGCCAGATCCAGCACTTTACTGTGGAATGGGTAGGTGCCCTGTTGGGAATGGAGCTCTTTATCTGTTTTACGGCTAGCTGCTATGCTAGCAGTTAGCTTTTCCAGTTCATTGATCGTCAATTAAAAGCACATTTTGTTCAAATTATTAATAAAGTTTTACATAGAAATAATTAAATAAATAATTAACAATTAAAACAAGAAGAAGAAGAAAAGAAGTTTGCTTTTTTGTTTGCATCATGGCAGAACGTGGAAGTAAATGTAAGAGAGTAATGTCTTTGGAGGTGAAGCAACGAGCTAAAACCAGAGTGAACATCAGCGCGGCCTACACTAGTTTGAGGAAGCTAAAGGGTGCTACAAAATCACCGACTGATGGTGACCTGGCTTTGTTGCTATGGGACTTGTAAATAAGATTTTTTTCCAACAGTATGGATCTTTTAACTTTATGGTTTATTTCATTGTTAGTTCTTGTCAGTGTTAGCTCGTTGTTAACACAAGCCACAGGTTGTTTACAACTGTTGTAATCCCACTTTCAACCAGTAGGGCAGAGAAGCAGGAAACCTTTCTGTTTCTTTAAAATCTTCATAATCCTTGAGATTTAACCTGTGGTTGTGGAAAACTCCCGCAAGAAATCCAAATGTTAAACACATCACGTCCAACTGGGCGTGGCCCGCTTAAACGTCGAATGAGGTTCCGACCTGAGCTGAGGAGCTCCAAACAGAGCTGGATGTTCTCCTTCATTTTTGACGAAGTCCCATTGTGTGTGTGTGTGTGTGTGTGTGTGTGTGTGTGTCAAACCGATTTAGTAACTTTTGTCTACACCTTAGATTTTACTGGCACTAAAAACATTAGTGTACTATTCCTGACCAAACAGCAAGATTTGATCGAACATTTGAACTGTCTGAGTGAAGCAGTGAATCAAAACGGGTTTAGAAGAAAATCAGCTAATAGCAGTGCTAGCATTCAAATCCCTGGATTAATGCGTTAGCTTGACGAAGCGTTCTGAACATGAATGCATAATACGTTTTTATCTCTGGATAGATGCGGTGCAAGTTTGGAATTCTTAGTGAATCATATAATCAGATGTCGCCCCCTACAGGCCACTGGAGACGTGCAACATTGGCTTTATTTCTCACACCTGGATCCATCATCATCTTTGTTCAGTTTCTTTCATACAGACAGAAAAAACTGTGAGAAACTACTGTCACGCCCATGTGACACAAGTATTTTACAGTAAATGAACTAAATCAGCAGGTAACTTTATAATATGTAGTGATCTACTGTGATGCAAAGGGATGTGTTCTCTCCCTGAGAGAAAAAGCTGGAGTTCTGTTGTCTGCTGACGGAGAAATCATCTCAGCAGAACAACAACAATATGTCTTTATTTGTCTGATTTAATTGCTTATTAGCTTGGGATTGCTGTGTGTTTCCATTAGATTTCACAGGATAATTAATCAGTTTCCTCCTGCAAATGAACCCCCCCACCCCCACCCCACCCCCCACACACACACATAACTAGGCCACCTCTGGTGCGCTGCACATCATGTCTGAGGAGGAAGAGAATTGGTCGACGCTAAATCCACGCAGTTTTCTTCAGTATACACACTTTGGTGTGACGAAGCTGCAGCTGAACTGACGCTGTTGGAAAAGCTGCCGAGTGTTTTTGTCTGAGCTCAGTCCTGCTGGTTTTGGACATCCCACTTGCAGAAACACGTCTATAACCCTGACCGAACTTCTCTTCTCCACTGCCTTGTCCTTCCTCCATCTCCTGTTTTCGCCCGGATTTAATTTTTATTCCGACATCGAGTGTAAAGCAGGAAGGCAGAAACCTGTAGGATGAACTTGTCACATTGCCTCCCGTTGCATCAGCAGTCTGCCCCAGAAAGACCTTTTATTATCCTCTGAAACACATTCTCAGTAAAAATCTGCACTTTGAGTAGGCCCGTCATTGAAGTGACGCATAAAATAACCAACTAGTGGCAAAACTTTCATTTTTTTATTCTGCTGCTGTTAAAAATCCACTTGAATGATCATTATTAGTCTTATTAGGTTTGCAGTTAGAGCAGGAGGGGTGTTTAAGCCCAAACCTCCACCTTTCCATTCTAACCGATCTGTGTTAGGGGCTGTAGTTTACTCAGCAGCGGGCTGGGTGTGAGATCTTTGTTTGAGGTTCAGACGTTGTCTGTCTGAGGAGTTTGTCAAAGGAAGCAGAGCAGCCGACGAGAATCAATGCATGGATTTTTCTGGAGGATGTAGATCCTCCACCTGGAGTTTGACACTCCTCCTCACTGTTATATTTCAATGAATAGGTCCTGCCTTCACCATTTAAATGATCCGTTTGGGTTTTACTGAGCAGCCCTGGCAGAACCTTCGTGTTATGGAGAAGCACCAGTTCTAGCGTTGAGGCCCGATGCTGATGGCACGTTACTGAGCAGCTCTGACCACATTCAGGTGGGTAGGAGATGCGTTTCTAGAGCATTTATTTTACATATTGCTTGAGATGCTCTTCACACTCCGATGGCAACCGTTACAGTAAATGTTTTGTCAAAGAAAGAAAGAATTGTAATCGCCTCTGAAATGAATAATTCTGGAAAAACGTAATCTGATCACTGAGAACGTCTCGTTCTAAATCAAACTGCCCTCTAACCCCCCCCCCCCCCCCCCCCCCCCCCCGTGCACAAATCACAGGAAGTGAAGCCAGAGCCGGGCTGCCAAGTGGGATGGACAGAATGTTCCGTTGGGTTTGCAGTTTTCATCAGGAGTTGTTTTATGTGATCTGGTTCTGTGATGTTGGGAAACGTTTAGGCGATGGACCTGTTGTCTGTGAACACAGCCTGTCCTCTGTCGGCTGGCAGAGCTGTCTGTCAGCTTGTTGCCTAGGCAACACGTACACGGGAAGCCATTTGATGAAAGTTCTTGACAGGTGGTGTCACTGAGCTGCTGTGTTTTTGAAGTTGAGGCTAAACCCAGAAAGTTAAAAACTGTATAAAGTATATAAGCTAGGATACATGGGTTATGTTGGTGAGTAACGGTGGGAATCGGAACAAAAAGGTGCCAACAACTGGTCCAAAGCGTAAAACTGAGCCCTCGGGAAAATTCATTGCACGTTTTTGTAATCTAGAGGCGTGACTTGAGGGTGCAGACATGAAAAATAGGCTCATTGAAACACATAAAAGCTTCATTTTTTTACTCCCAAATTTCTTAATGCAGTGGACAGAAGCCCCGCCTCCTCCGCCCCACACACACAGTTGCTTCAGCTACTGATGATGTCACTTAATCTCAAGTTCAGAGCGCTTGAAATGTCCGGTCCACTCAGGTCCGGTGTGCAAAAATGCAACGAAAGAGAAAATGTTTGCCTGAACAGCAAGTGAAGACCCCCCCCCCACCCCCACACCCACCCCACCACCCCCCCACCCCCAAACCGCTGCATGGACAAACATTAGCGGTCGTTTTTGTTTTTGCTGCGAGTGAACCGTTTCCTGAAGGTGACTCTTCTCTGCGTCCACTCTCCGGCTGCTAGCGAGTCTGAGCCAATCCGCTACGGGAGCCTAAATGTTCAAACACAGAGCGGGCAGACCTAGAGACGTGGAACGAATCCTGGTGATTTACCCTGTGGGAGGTTAGAACAGCAGAAACTAAATGGAGGCGTCTGTTTTGACATGAAGCCTGCTGTGACATAGCTGTCAGTGGAACCACACGGTTAACGTACTCCCGCTTCCACGCTGTCGTGGCTGCAGGTCGGTTGCAGCAGGTTTTTTTCCCTTCAGTCTTGCTGGTCTCGTTTGGGTCTCTGTGGATCCGGCTTGTTCGGTGCAAACCGCAGATGCTTGATTGGACGGGGATCTGGGGAGTTTGGAGGCCAGGTCAGCGCCTTGGACTCTTTGTGGCGTCCCTTGAGCTTTCACCGAGCAGCTTGGTGGGAGAAAGCAGCTGAAATCCAAGGTTTTCCTACGGAACAACACAATGTGGCTAACCCGTAGGACTTCTACAGTTTTGGGTGAGCTAAATGAAAAATTCATGGCTTGCAGGACTAACTGTTGCCATCAGCGGTGGATTGTGGTAATATTAGAAGGAATCGGGACACCACAGCTGCCTCAGTGGCTTCAGCAGGCACAGAAGAGGTCCGCTGAGCACTATAAATTACCAGCTGCCTTTGTTGTGCAGGCCTCTGCTGATCGGAGATCTTTCTCTGGTCTTTGGGCCAGTTTTATGACAAAGAGGCTGCAGCATCTGCTCTGTGACGAGCCTGTTCGTCGTACGGATTCTGCTGCAAAGTGCATCTCACTTCAAAGGAAGCGTTCAGTATCTCCAAATCTGTGCCTGCTTTAATCGTGCATTACTCCGTGTTCTTCTATGATCTGTTATTATGTCTGAATCTAATTAAAAGGAACCTTATCAGGCTCTGAAAGCACATCACATACTGGGAAGGAAACAAAAGTTAATCCTGTCATTGTAGCTGGAATATTGGCTGACTCACTCGCTCACATGCGGATTATTTTGATTTGATCGGAGATTCTCAGCTCGGTTACGGTCTCACAGATTAATTTTTGTTGGACAAAAGCCCTTCGTCCTCCGTCTTCTGACCGTATTTTTCTTCCATGATCTCTGCCTGTCGGCCATTTTGCAATCGCGCTGCCACTCATCTGAATCTGACGGGCCTTTAAAATCAGCTTGTGTCTCGTTCGGGGAGCTTAAAGAGCAAGTCACCCCCAAATCACATTTTTTTGCTGATAAACTATATAAAGGAGTGTCTAATCGTGCTGCAGACACGTGTCGTCAATAATTTGGCACTTCAGTGCATCTTGGTTAAAATTCAAATATTCTGCCTAAAACTGTCAGTGTTGTGCCGTCGTCAGGGAAAAATTCTGCACTGTATTTGAATTTAAATCTGCCACTGCTATTGGCTAAGAGGTATGCTATGATGTCATCTGGTATATTACGATGTCATAATGCCATTGTGAGCCTGTGTGTGTGTGTATTTGTTAGCGGCTCCGCCCTCTCGGTCTGCCAAACAACAGCATTTGTTGCATTTTTCAAACATGAAGTGGGAGTGAAGTAAGTTTCTTGTAGGGGGTGACTTGCTCTTTAAGCTCTTTAACACCTGCAGTTTGAATTATATAACGGCCCCCCATATGGACAGACGCCTGCATAAACAGACACGCTTTGCTTGCTTGAGCATCATCACCTCTCAAACGGAGTCTAATCATCCCGTGTCCTTTCTGTCACCCGACCGACGTGACGTTTGATGCCTGCTTTAACTTCTCTGCTTGTTTTCGTCCGTCGTGCAGCAGCAGATGGGTCGGGTTTACGGCATTAGGGGCTTTCATGTTGGGTAGAGTTGGAATTACAGATGGCGACATTAATTCTGCTTGCAAACACTCTCCTGTCTGGGTAGTTCAGCACAATTAGCCCGCTCACTAGCAAGGTCGGATCAGAAATCATTAAAACCATATGGCCCTCGTGTTTCAGCCGTCACCGGAACCAGGTCACCAAAGCGTGAGCACGGAGGAAGCTGGGCTTTGAAGTAGCATGGTCATTAGATCTTTCATGTCTATTTTTGGAATGAATGTTGGGATTTTTCGTTAATCATCTTTGTTGTGAGGCTGAAGTTGGATTGTGCTTCTGTGGAAAGAGGAGGACAGCAAAAGGTAACTTTCCCTAAATCATTTGTGATGTTCATCTTCACTCTATTGCTGTCAGGTGTGTTCCAGCTTCAGGTGGAAGACTCACACCTGATTGGCTCCTGACAGACAGCTGTTGGTCTTGCTTTACCTGAGTAACCAGCACCGCCACACTGTTGATCTTCATCTCCACACAACACAAACAACTCTCTTATTGTGGTTTTAGATGTTTAAAGTCTCAACATATATGAATAATTTAATCTACAGACATGTAGCATGCCAGAGGAGTTACCCCTGCCATCGTTGTCCTCGTTAAACCCTGTTTACTCACACCTGTTACTCATCTGCAATCAGCTCACCTGTCTGCACTCACCTGTATATAATCCCTCCACTTTCTGTCTTTCTGTTTCTGGGATTTCTTGGGATTAAACTTAATCTGTATTTAGGTCTATTTTATGAAAGTACCTGTTGAATTTGAACTGGGAATAAATATTTGATGCACTAAACAAACTCCATCAGAATGAAACCACTCCACAAAAACATGAGTGTATTGCTGAAGCTCCTCTTAGCTTAACATTGTTGCTACACCATCTTTAGGCAATGAAAATATTTAATTTGGTTTTAAAATTGTGTTTTTTGGAAACCTCCATGGGGTTATCATGACTAGCTTCTTGGTCCTCTTATTCTGAAATTCTTTCATCAGCTTGTTCGAAAACCTCTGGCCTCCCTAGAAGTTCATCTTCCCCTCTTAAATAAATCTTTTCAGTAAATAGATGGAGTCACAGCTGAAGGTCCTTTAGTCTTAATGACTTAAAACCTTTCTGGGCAGCAGCTGAATGTCCAGCATGAACCAGATGTACCTCTGCACAGGTGCTCTCCATACGTGTGGACGCTGGCTTCTCTTACTATTACATTTAATTCTGTTAAAGGTGCATTATGGAAGTGTGACAGCCAAAACATGTATAGAAATAATAAATGTCTTCTTCATACATTCTCCTGCAATGCCCTGGTCCTGTAGAATGAGCCCTGGCATTTTTACTGGGATTGCCTGTTTTTCTGTAAAATCACAGAAAAAGAGAGATGCTCGGGTCGAGCAGGCTGCTTCATGAGCGTTCACGCTCAGGCATCGCCCGTAGCATTTGCTATCCGTAGCTTTAGCAGCAGAGAGAGAGGCAGTGCCACTTTGTCGCTGTTCCTAACGCCTAGTGACAAAGCTAGCTACATTTCTGAGGACCCTTAGCTACTTTCTGTAGAACTTTCTTCTAGATATTTCCTGCTAATTAGCAACAAAATAGCCATTTTCACTCCGAACCGTTCTTTGGTTTGACGTTGTTTCAGCTGTCATCAAGGATATAAAAGTTACAGACACTGTGAATGTTACTAGAGTGTAGCTCACCTTGGAAGATGTCTGACTCTCATGCAGAAGACCTGAGTTTGATTCCAGAACTCCTCGAGTGGAAACACGGGTTTCACTCATTGTTTTGTTCAATGAATTTTGTTAAATAAATCCTAATATGAGACATTTATGCTTAAAGTGGGTCAATAATTCTTTTAAAAATCTGTAAATATTAAAGCCTCTGCATCAAGTTTTGGTGATAAGATTTTACATAATTAAAGGAAAAATATGAACCTTGTTAAAGACGACAGAGGAGCCTGGGTGTATTTTTAGATTTGGGGAGGAGGAAACCAGGCATGGACTTGTAACGATAAACTGGATTCGTTTCTGCGGCTTGCTGCTCTGAAGTCTTCCACACAGACATCGGTGATTCATGTGTTTTCTACGATTGTCAGCGCCTCCCCGCAGAACCGCAGACAAACAAACCAGAGCTCTTCATGAACAGTTTGGCATTTCCAGGTTGATCTTGAACCTATCAGACCCTCTTGTTGTCTGTGGTTTTGTGTTCTTGGTGTGTGTTTTCACACAGGGCTCAGTGATGTCCTCCTGCATGTTCCCCGCCTCACTTTGCCTTTTTCTAGTCAGACTAAAACGTTCGGCTCACACTCTTCACAAACTCCCGCTGGTTGTTTAGACGACGACCGGAGCTGGTAATCAGCCTTCCAAGATAGAAGTTGAAGCAGCTGGCTGCCGTCGTGCGTGCGTGTGTGTGCGTGCGTGCGTGCGTGCGTGCGTGTGCGTGTGCGTGTGCGTGTGTGTGTGTGTGTGTGTGTGTGTGTGTGTGTGTGTGTGTGTGTGTGTGTGTGTGTGTGTGTGTGTGTGTGTGTGTGTGTGTGTGTGTGTGTGTGTGTGTGTGTGTGTGTGTGTGTGTGTGCACCTGAATGTCACTGCAGATCGCTGTCTTTAAGCAGAGCACATGAGAAAGTGAAGTAAAATTGAATTTTGAGGCTGTCAGCCGGCGCACTTTTAGCAGCCTGTCAGAATCTAATCACAGATGGCTTCATCAGACAGCGAGTCTCACACTGGTAAAAGGTTTTCTGCCTTCCACGTGTAAAATTCAGAAGGCTTCCTCCCACAGTGGAGACAGCCAGAAGGGTTTTTGTATACACTACGTGCGTGAGTGGCTGTGCTGCCGGGCCTGCGCCGCATGTTGTTACAGGAATGATGGATGGAGCTGGTTACTCACAGATTTACATCTTCTTTACTGCTGCCATGAAGCTGCAGCAGGATCCTTCGTACACCTCCTCTCCTTCTCATGGTCACACATCAGACCCTGTCAGAAGCGGCTAACGGCGTCCTGCTTTGGTCTTCAGCCTTTCAGGCGCAGCGGGCAGGAAGAAGAGATCGTCTACTGCTTTCCTCCGCGCTCAACTCATCCCTCCTCTGCTCCATGATCTACTTTTCCTGCTGAATCTTCCTCGGCTATTCATCTTTCTTCCTCTTCCTGCCCCCCGCTGTATCTGCCCCCCCACCCCCACCCCACTGCGATGGCTTCGTGTTGCGGCGCACCTTCGGGCTCTGTGTGGGATGGTGTTCTAGGCTGGCATCTGGCAGCCTCTGATAAGAGAGCGTGTGAGTCGGCTCTATTCCTTCTGCAGTGTGTTTTAAATGATTTTAAGAGCATTGGCCAAGATGTTAGTACGGCATCTGAAGGACATCGTGTAGCAAACACTTAGCAGTGACCACATGGGCTTTCTGAGAAGATATGTCTGTATTTCTGCAACAATGGCCTCAAACTCTGAAGTGCAAATGAAAGATTCTCAAACTGATTTTCTCTTAACTTCAAAAAATGAACCAAAAACATTTTCCCAGTGGGAAAATGTTTTTATTTGTCTTGCATTTCTGCACCAATCTCGGTTCGGATTAAAGGAAGGAAAGGATGAGAGAACACATCATCATCATTGTCATCATCATCATCATCATCCATTGTGTGCAGCAACTACTACACATGAGCCGATCACACACAAACAGGTCAGATGGAATATCTTCTGAGATTAAAATTGGCTTTGGTGTGAACAAACATGGCAGAGGAGGAGCTTCTATCTCCTCTCTTTCTGATTGGCTACATGTCACATTCAACAGGCAGAACGCTTCCTTGTCCTTGAAATTGGAAAAAGAAAATCCCACACTTTTTAAAGCCCGGATTTATGACTGGGCCAAGACTAGAGCACTCTTAACACACCACACACGGCAGGTATATCTGATAAGATTATCTTTAGAGGAATTAGGGTTATTGGAGCATCTTTAAGATTGTCAGAAGAGAAGAACCGGGTCCAAATTCAGCACGATTATCGTGTTTTGTGACCCGGTCCTAACTAGGACCAGGCTGTCTCTGGGCTGCTGGCAAACATTTGCAAAGGAGTTTTCAAAAATGTCTCAAAAGTGTTTGCAAGGATTCTCAGCAAGACTTCCTGTTTATGACAGATTTCCTCTGGCTGAAGGTGTTTGGAACTCGTCTCGATAGATTTTCTTGGAGGCAGGAAGAAATGTGGGATGTTGGAGACCAAATCACAAAAAGAGAGAATAAAATGTAAAAAACTACAGACATAAATTAGTTTAGTTTATTTCAAACAGAGAAAACATACATAATTTTTTTAAATACCACAAACAGAAAAAAATACATATCATCATCCCTTTTTTTCTTCTTCTCTGTTTGAAAAGGAGTAGGCTGAAGTGGAAACTTATATATCCCTACGCCTTTATACAAGTAATTTTTACTTGTTTACTAAATCTAACACAAAACCTACATTAAAACAAACAAAATGGTACAAGTCACCAAAAACCACCAAACCATATGGAATATGGCATCAATCTGCCAAAGTTAAACTTACTGGGAATTAATGAAAAATCTATGAGGTACATAGCTGTTATATTTATTTAAATAGATTAAAAATATTAAATAAATTCTGCATTAAAATATGACCAAAACAGTCAGTCCAAAGCAAACCTCTGTGGAGGTTTTAGGATCATTTTCTAATTGCAGCTTGATGAGTTAAATGTTTCTAAACTTCTGCAGAGACATGGCTCCTAAGCCTTTTTAATTACTTTGGTTTGGGTCGAATTGTCTGTTTTGTTCAGAAAGGTTAACACCTGAGTGAAATTATCCAGAAGATTATAAGCAGCAGCCGCTCTGAGAGCCGGTCGAATTTTCGAAATGCCAAGAAAATGTGGCTTCATTGATTCCTTTATCTGCTTCATGTGAAATCAACGAAACCATCCTTCTTTGGGAGATAATTTTGTCCTCAAAACAACGTTCAGCCGTTCCTCTGAAGTCTCTCTTACAAGGAAAGACGGATGTTTGGAAATGTTTATGTTCATGTATTTAGCAGACGCTTTTGTCCAAAGCGACTTACAAGTGATAATCGGCATGCTGCCCTTGAGGCTAACAACAACAAAAACAACAACTTGACATCAGTCATGGACAGGAGTGAACAAGGAGTGGACAGTAGAGAGGGGGGACGGGTGCAGGGAGGGTGCTAGTTTAGAAGATGCTCTCTGAAGAGCAGGGTCTTCAGGAGTTTCTTGAAAATTGGAACGGAAGCCGCTGTTCTGGTAGTGCTTGGTAGGTCATTCCACATTTGTGGAACGATGCATGAGAAGAGTCTGGATTGTCCTGAGCGTGGTGTAGGCACTGCTAGCCGACCATCCTGTGATGACCGGAGCGGCCGGGCCGAGACGTAAGCCTTTGCAAGAGGATTCAGGTAGATGGGAGCCGTACCATCTCGGACTTTGTATGCTAGTGTTAGCTATTTGAATTTGATGCGTGCTGCTAGCGGTAGCCAGTGGAGCTCAATGAACAGAGGGGTGACGTGTGCTCTTTTTGGCTGATTGAAGACCAGACGCGCCGCTGCGTTCTGGACCATTTGAAGAGGTCTCACAGTGCAGCCTGGAAGACCAGTTAGAAGGGCGTTGCAGTAATGGAGGCGGGAGACGACAGTAGATTGCACCAGGAGCTGGGTGGCATGTTGTGTTAGGTATGGTCTGATCTTTCGTACGTTATACAGCGCAAAGCGGCATGAACGAGCAACAGAGGCAACGTGATCTTTAAAGGTCCAAAGGTCTATGTTGGAAATATTGTGAGTTAAAGACCAAGTTCTCACAGAAAGCAGTTTTTACCAGTTGTTTGTAAATATGATCGTCACTCTGCAGGTTAAAGATGAAAATAGTCTTCTAGCTCTGTTTCCTGCATTTCCTGCACCGATGGAAGACGGGGGTGGGGGGGACACCGGTTAGATCTACATCACCCTGAAAACTAGCATTCATGGACTCACCCGTCCTGACTCAAGACGAGGAAGGTTGTTGTTGGTTTAGCGTCCAGAAGCGAGTCGAGAACGTCTCGATTAGTAGAAGCAAACCGTTAGCATTAGCAACTCCACCACGCAGCAAAACTCCTCCAGGCTTGAGTTATTTGTGGAGATAAAACATCAACACTGCAGAGCAGAGTCAGTGGTAGAGTTGTGTTGCTGTTAGCCAATCAGAGGAGAGATGTCTACATATCAGGAAGTAAGACTCCAAAACCTGCCATAAACCGTTGATATGAAAGTGAGTTTGAGCTGTGGAGTAAATTTTAATATCGTGATGGAGGTCATAAAGCACAACCGCATTTCAAAATCCTGAAATGGCTTCCACATTACTAGTAGTCGTCAAGTATTCTGATCCTTCTGACATTAACATCTAAAAGGAGAGGCCACGTTCCCATCAGCATCTCTTCACCCCCCCGTGATGACCTCATATCGTAGCTCAAATGGAAACATATAAAACTAATCATCCCAGCAGCCTATTTTCCCTACACCTGAGCACTTTACCTGAGCACCTCGCTCTCTCTCCCAACGTGAGTAAACCAGTTCACCTCACCTCAGGGGTTCATTTGTTTCTGTTGCAACTTAGAGGAAAGTTTACAGTTTCTGACACGATCGTAGATTTAACTACATACATATGAAAATAGGATTTAATGTCAGGAAAACTGAACTAATAAAAGGAAATTTCAACACATAAAAGCAACCTTTTTGATTGCTGGGCCTTTACCAGTGGCCTATTTTCTACACGCACACTCGGGTGTTGAAGACAAAGTCCTTGGAGAGTCTAGATGTTCCCGATAGCGTTTCATCTCCGTGTGGAGTGAGCCCAGGGCTCTACGTAATGACTGAACTGATAATCGGAGCCACAGGCCGCAGTTTATCACAGGAAAATACTCCTTCCAAGAACTTTAGGAATTAATTGCTAACCTCGGTGGCTCAATGCTGCAACATATGTAGATTAATTTCACTCCCAGGACTAATTTATTAAACCACACTTGTAATGAAAGCGCCTCCCGTATTTGTTGTGTGAATGGAGTTGGAGGAGGGGTTAAAAGGACAATCTGTCCTCCTGCAGCTTGTTTCTAATGTCCCACCTGGGAGACATCATCTCCATGATGGACCAAAGACCAGAAGTGGTTGATTCCACAGTCAGATTGACTGAATGAAAGTTCTTGTGTCCATTTCCCTGAAGGCTGATGTTTGTTTCACTGTGAAGTTAAAAGTTAGTTTTCATTAGTAACGTTTTTCCTGCCAGTTTAGTCCAAATATTTTCAGTTTAATTCAGCTTAGCTTTATATCACCGAACAGAGGTCACACGGGACATTTTTGTTGTTCATCAGGGTAAAAGTAAGAAATGGTCAAATACAGATTAAGGTGTCCCTTTGGTGCCAAATCACAACTAGAGTCATCTAAAGCCACTTTACTAAGTAAATGTTCCATTTAAACCTACTTATAAGTGCAATTTCTAATTAATTAAGAGTTCTTTATAAGAAAACCCAGCAGACCTGCATCGAGTCACTGACTTGTTGCGTCAGACTTTACAGCAGGTAATGTACAG
Source organism: Nothobranchius furzeri (assembly GCF_043380555.1). Taxonomy (NCBI): domain Eukaryota; kingdom Metazoa; phylum Chordata; class Actinopteri; order Cyprinodontiformes; family Nothobranchiidae; genus Nothobranchius; species Nothobranchius furzeri. The sequence continues at coordinate 41,997,766 of NC_091758.1, read as the reverse complement.
CAAGCATGTAGCGACAGTGGAGAGGAAACCCCTTCAACAGGAAGAAACCTCTAACAGAACCAGACTCTTGATACAGCCCAAGTAAATGCTAGAAGAAGCCATTTAGCAACTATTTATTATCTTGTGTGTTTCTATTGGTCAAAGCTATTAAACCTGGTCATCGACCAAAAGATCAGTCAGGTAACGGATCTTGTTGATCGTCCACCTGAGCCCTTAATTGACTTTAACTCGTGTTATGGCTGCTGCCGCTCCAGAGGAGAGGCAGGGATCAGCACCATGGACAGGACCCAACAAAGCATTGCGTCTCCTGCTCCAGATCCTCAGTGCTGCTTCCTGCTTCTCCTGTTCAGAACCTTGGAGAGAAGCATGCCAAGTTTAGGTTACCACTCCTCCTCCCTCCAGAAGACAATCATCAGAGCTGCACCCCATCAGCCTAGTGATAGCCAAGGCTATCAGGCTCTGCAGAAGCCTGTTGATCACCTGCTGAGGCGTGTTGACCAAGCCCCCACAATGTAGCTCAAAAATTGAGGCCAACCCGGAAGTACCAAAAATTGCAGTTCCACCCTCATCCACTAGGGGCTGGTGTCAGAAGCGAGCAAATCCTCATTGACTCCCATGTTAAAAATACCAATTTCACAGCAGAAATAAACATGTTTACAGCCTGGTACCAGAACATGTTTTTGGTTTAAATGATCTAGTTTACACTCATGACAACTCTGAGGAGGGTGAATGTTTTTCTCACTCTTCTGTTTAAGTGTATTAAAAGCCTAAAATTCTGTATAATTAATGAGCATCAGACCCACGTGACCACAGAGCTAGCTCCGGGGAAAGGCCTCAGTAGAGCCTCGGTCTGGCCTGGAAACTGCTCCGGGATTTTGAGTCTCTGTGTTTGTGTATTCTGTTTTGGATATTATTTGTGCAATTGTTGGACAAAATGACTTGCTGTGGCATTAATTGCACTAATAGAGCGTCCAAGGAGGCTCCACTTCATTTTTTTCGGTAAGTAAAATTATATTTATGTATTTTAGGTCACTGCCGAACTGAGCTTAGATTTTAACATGTACTGTTTAACCATGAAATTTAAATGTAATAGGGTAAAACCCAGTGCATTTAACATAATGCTGCACTTTAGAAAATGGGTTGAAATATAACATGTTGGTGGAGCTGGGTTCCCACTATCGGCTTGTGGAGCTCTCGGGAGACTGATGCTTTCCACCCGTTCTCCCCTCCCCGCAGCTCGGCGCATCTCTGTCTGATCACGGCCTCTGTCTGCTGTGCGGGCTGCCGGCTTTCAGCAGCTTTCGGGAGACCTCTGTGCTCCACCCGGTTTTACCCAGCGGTCAGCCCGGCGTATCTCTGACTCAGAAGCTCTGGTGTTGTGCACAGTTAACTCCGGTCGTAGCTAGGTTGCTACCTCCGTTAGCTTAGCTCCCACCTCCGCGTTAGCTTTGGGTTAGCTTCAGGTTAGCTTGTAGCTAGTTCGACCGGGTGTCGTCAGTTTATCCCAACCTTACAGCCCCACCTTCAGCTCCACCTCTCTTCCCTTTTGTGGAATTGTCTGGACTTGACGGAACCTGTGACACGGTCAAAATGGCGGTGGTGGCCACCTTCCATTTTAGCTCAAAAACTTATTATTGGAGTCAATGGAAACCCATTGTTCAATATTTATATGTCGATGGTGTTTACATAGGAAAAACCTCTGCAACAGGCTGGATTGCAACCTTTGGAGACCAAAGTGTGACACCACTGGACTAACCACCAGTTTCTGAGTCGGATGAAGACTCACTTTTATACAGTGGCGTTCCGTCAGCACATATGTTAGCCATATTTTTAGATATTTTGGCTAATTTTTATCCAGTTTTATTTTATTTATTTTAGCTTGTTCTTTTATCAACATCCTTTGCTTTAATCCCCAGCCATTTATTTGTCTCTATGATCATTTGGCTTGCCCTTGCATGGGCCAGTGATGTTTTCATTTCCTTTTTGTGTGTACAGCACTTGGTTAGCCAACTAGCTGATGCACAGTGCTTTAAAAATAAAGCTGACGATGGTGAGAAGTTCTACAGTTGTGAAGAGATCAGATCACTGAGATGCATGATCATTGCCGTGGTTAGAAACTCAGCTCAAAACCATAAACGTCAGAGTTCTGTCCAGACGTCGGCTTCTTGTATTTTCCTGGAATGCTACAACTTTTGGTGTCAGAATTCCTTGCATTTCAGTAGAATTCCAAACATGTTTAAAATACTTGCACAGCAACTTTTTGTGAACTAAAGAATTTTAAAAGATCATGCATCCAGGAAGTGTAAGCATCTCAATGTGTGGGTCGTAAACAGAGGCTGTACATAGATGGACAGACGCTCCACACCACCGCCTGTAGGTTTCTGAAGAGCTGACGTAAGGCCCAACTGGCGGTTCCAACAACCACCATCTAGGCCACATCACGTATCTGCTCACCCCCAAAAGTTACAAAAATGGAGCTGAGAGGGCTATGAGGATGGGAACAGATGACTGACGCCCATCAAACTCTGAGACAACGTGGCCATGAGCTAACTGAGCTAACTGAAGATAACGGACAATGGCAGGCACTTTCAGCCAGAAAACTGCAGTTGAGTGACTCTGCCACCCTCTGCATTCTAGGCTGTAACCCTTTTAATTTGAGGCTGAGGCCTTCCCCGGTGCAAGCAAGAGGACTAACTGCTAACGCCGACAGCTCATCTGCTACATGTCAATCAAACGGACACACCCCTAATTAGCTTTCATTACATCTAAATGGATGAGCTCCAAAAACATTCACCCCGTCAAAGTTGTCATGACGATGAACTAGATCTATTAAAGCTAAAATGTGTTTTGAACCATTTAACATGGGAGGCGATGGGGACTTGCTCCTTTCTGGAGCCAGACCCTAGTGGAGGAGGCGGGAACAGCAGCTTTTTGTCACTTCCTGGTTGGCTTCACTTTAGGCAGCCAGAGTTTCCCCTCGGGTAAAAACCAAAAAATGTCAAGTTTTTCTGAATCCTGTTTGAGTCCTTTGTTCCAGCAGGGTTGTTCTAGATTCCCACTGATTTTATTGAGTCTTTCTTCCAGGGAATTGCCCAAGGAGAACCTTAAACATTAACCCTTTGACCTCCTTTTCATTGCATCACATGACAGTTTATGACGTGAAAACCTCCTCACGTGCATTTTATCCAGCTCGTCTCCTCGTGTGCTTGAGCATATCTTGACCCTTCATGTTCCCACCATTTTTCTCATGTCATCTTTAAAGACTGAGACCTTTGCAGAGCTGAAACATCAGCAGGAAGCAGGGATGTTATGTTGCAGGCAGGGGGTCAGCTAAGTATTAAATAAACCCGATAAACAAGCTGGATGAAAGAAGTGGCAGCACTAGGCGAGGGGAACATCTTGTCATTTGTTTCTGATGCGGTGCAGAGCCAACCGCATCAGGAGGTGTGAGACGTGTTCTGTGATGGATACAGCAGCAAATCCACTGCTGGAGCTGTTTTATAGACGAGTTCAGCTTCAAACTGAGCTGTGTGGGAAGACGTCTGACAGCAGAGCAAACTGACTTGGTCTTACCGCTTTCTGCTCTGCTTAAAAAATAACAGAGCTTAAAAGTGGCAGATGTTTTTATTTCAGATGTGAATCAGTTGTTACTATCAAATAAATTATAAACTTCTGTGCTTCTGACACCGAAAAACATGAATTATTACACTTAAAACGAAAGATGACCAAAATCTCATTAAAAATGATGATTTTTTTTAGGCTATTTACATTTTTCGTCTGCTAGGCTCAAATTGCACGACTAGTTTCTGTCATGTTCTGAGGTAGACGCCTAACCCGAGACAGAGACTGAGGCGAGTTTAAAGGAAAAAATAAAATATTTTATTTTTAAACAGGAGAACTAAGGGCGCACTGGGGTCCAGCGGATGGGAAACAGGAAGCGGTGTCTAAAGGGAAAACAGAAGTGAGTATGGGAGTTGTAGTCTAGACGGAATTGTTTGGAGTCGGGACTTACTGTGCGGAAGTAAGGCAGGAAAATGGAGGGGGAGTGAGCCGGGGTGATATCCAGAGTGAGATTGCAGTCCAGGAGGATGAGTGATGGGGGATTGAGTTGAGGAGGCTGATTCGGAGAGGGAGCGTGAGCGAGGTGGAGTGCGGGTCGGCTGAAAGAGAGGTGATGCAGGAAGGAACCGGAGAACTTCTTCCAGAGATCGGCAGAGTATCCAAAGATGCAGCAACCTGAAGTAAGGATCCAAAAAATATCCACATTAAGCGTAACTTCAAAAAAACCAAGCACAAAAACGAGTCGAGAGACTAGAGAAAACTCGAAGGGCAAGAGACTACCAGTTAGTAGCAATCGTCCGGCGTCGAAGCATGATCACCCTCTTCCTTATAAAGCCGGACCACTGATGAGGATCAGCTGTTGCTCCCTCTCCTGCAATCAGAACTCAGAGATGGTGAATCATGTGAAGGGTACTCACCCCGGCTCATGACAGTTTTATTCCTGATGTTTGAGATGCTGTTAGGGTTAACCCTAACTCTGTTCTACCACTAGATGCTGTTCACACCCATGTTCTGAGCTGTTCTAACATTTAGGAACATTTCAACACACAAGAAAAATGATAAATACCACTCAGTGTGTAAAATCATTCCAATGTATGAAATACGCACAGATCCGTGCATAAGTTGTTAAATGAGGTCCCTGTCATGACTTGAGGCAAGTGTTTAACCGAAGACATGCGGAATCATAACTCGTCAGCAGAATTGGTAAAATAAAGTTCTTTATTACAAAAACGGGAACGGAAAACAACACAGGGAAGTCCTGTGAGAGAGAGCGGTGCCGCTCTAGTCCTTGTAGCGTCCGGGATGAACGAGAGAGGGGGGAGCCGGGGGTGAGTGCTGGGCAGAGAGTGAACGCTCCAGGAGGGGTGAGGTAGCAGAGGGGCCCAAACAGGAACCACGGAGGAGGATGGGACGTGGTGTGAGAGATCCAATGTTCGTAGACAGCAAGGTGGAGTAGATTGTGTGAGAGTCCTGAGCAGAAGGGAACAAACACCAGACGTCAGGCACAATCCAAAAACGTAATCCGATACACGGTCCGAGGTCATAAATCCAATCATCAGAGAGCTAGTCAAAAAACACGAGTGAACAAGAACAAGCAAGTGCCTGGGACTACCAAAACTGGTGCAATCATCCGGCAAAGTGATGTCCTCCTTTTGAACCCGCGTCCATGATTGGAAGATCTCCTGCTGCTGCCGCTCCCTCTGCTCCTCACCTGAGGAAAATTAGCTCAGAGCTGATGAGAGGAGATGGTGTGACTCACCTCTGCCCAGGAACACGACAGTCCCAGAAAGTTTGGTGTTGAGTGTTTGGTATGTTACGGTGTTACATAAAACAGGAGATAATAAGTTATTCCCGATGGTCAAAGTCAGAACATCAGACGATTGGTGGCGAAGGTTTGTGGTCATCCTGGACTTAGATTGGAAAAAGGCAACTTCTTTGTTTTTTCACTTATCGGGCGGAGATTTTCGATCCAAACTGTTGGTGTGAAGTTTTAAAACTGTAGCGATAGCTTTCTTAAAGCGAACCAGTTTACAAATAGCTTGAATCTGGTCCTCAGACAGTTTCACACCAGTTCTCATCTTCAGGAATGTGGAAGGACAAAAGCGACCCTGATGCTCGTCAGCAGGGAGGATCGGGCGAATGTTAAATATAGTTTACTAAAATAATCTTTCTTCATCAAACCCTGTTTTCTTCTGACGTCCAGTTCAGTAAAAGGCAAAAAACAGACCTTGAATGTGATTCACAGGTGAGAAATAAAGAGCTGCGCTCTGTGAGTTTACGCTCGTTTTAGAAGCGTCTGCAGCTCCAAATAGCAGCAAGACGCCCCTGCTGCTGTCACACTTTTGAGTGTCAGCGTCCACAAATGATGCAACGCAGCATCAGTGGTTTGCGTGCAGAACACGCACGTTCAGCTGTCATGTGGTGACACGTTTTATCAAAGTGTAACAGGAGGACGGTGAGAGACGCTGGTGAGCCCGGAACCGTCCGCTCTGAAGCGTTTCAGCTGACAGCTGAGAAGGAGAAGACGGGACACTTGTGTTTGTTTCATGTGAGAACATTTGGACTAGAGACATGTGCGGAGCAGAACCTGGTGAGAGGAAGTCACCATCCTCATCCTCACAGCCGACTAACCTGCTTCAGTTTGGATTTTTAGAAACAGACGGTGAAACAGCCGTGCAGCCATGTTTGAGGGAAGGTCAACCTTGTAAAAACAGACTTCTACTCACGGAGCACACCTTTGTTTATTTCTGACAAGCATCACTTCCTCTGAACGGCACCCGTTTGTATTTTTAAACTCACAGCGTCTGCAGTCTCAGTTTAGCATGTCTGACGCCCGTAAGGATAAAGATAAATAGTTTCTGTTTCAGGCGTTTTAGTTTGGGCTCAAACGGATTTAGGTTAGAGCTGCAGCCCAACCATGAGGAGCCTCATGACGAATGGTGGAGATCCCCAAGGTAACAGGAAGCGGTTAGCTCTACAAACAGTTAGCTTTAAAAAAATGACTTCTGTTCCACTGAAAACTCATGCCTTTACATGGTTTTCTGTTGCATAATTTCATTTTATAACTGGGAAAGCACTTAAAAATTAAAATCTGTAAACGTCCATCACAACTAGGAGAACACTAAATTGAATCTGTCATTTAAAGCAACATGCACGGGCAATATTCATCATCTCTGATCAATAAAATTGTGAATACTGTAGAAACAAAGAGGGTTTGGACTTTAAATATTTTAAAAACATGCCTACAATCTAAGTTTTAATGTATAAAAACAAGTAATGTGTGGTTATAGCTTATGAGGCTTTGAGATGTTTCGTCTCAAATTGTTTTTTTATTGCAAGAAAAAGCCTGAAATAAAGAATGTATTCAAATGATATAAATGTCTTTTTGCAAAAGTGGCACCGTTAGTTTAAATAAAAGGAGAACAGTGTTCATTTGTGTTTGCATGAATGAAAATCAATGCATGAACCTGACTAAAAGTAACATGGGTCTTTCTTTACCAAAGACGTCCCAAAGCTAGAGAGTCATCGTCACTCCAATAAAGACCTTTTGGTATTTCGGCTGCAGCTCGCTCCTTTACATGAGACGCTATATTGTATTGGTGGCTTTCTAAAGGCCATGACTAAATAGATCTGAGCCTCCAACGTGGCCCTGAGTTCTCATCTCTTTGCGACTGAAGCTCATGTACCTCTGAAAGGTCAACTCAGCTTCTTGTTTACCTATTTTTGTTGCTTTGCAATCACAATGCATCCCGTAAATGGTGATTCCAAATGGGTAACTTCATGATTTTGGTATCATCGTTGCAATAAACATATTCTGAACTGTCAAATAGCACCCAACGACTGCTATGCTCATTTCTGCACTTTCTACAGTTTTAGAAATATGCTTGCCCACCACATTTGTCCTTTTCAGAGAAAAATTTAAAAAGCATCTATTTTGAGTTTCTGGGGCTTTTGAGTCCATGTTTCTTGATGCCATCCATTAAAATGAGTCCATGAGAGACACTGTCTCATCACTGACGGCTCTCGCCATGGAGCCTTGTGAGGGATTCGCTTCAGAAGGCTGCAAAGATCAGAACACTATGCATCAAGTCTGCAAGAATCCTGTATCCAGTTTCTGCAGAACTTTTTCAAATCTAATGCGACAAATCAGAAACATGGAGCATTAAAACTGGCTTTGCTAAACTTGTGAGGAGACTTGGTGGTGTTTCTTCTTTGTGTAGCTGAGATGGTCCCTACAGTTAGTTCATAATATTTATGTTCTTATTTTTTACTAATTTAATTGTTTGTTAGCCCTGCAGCTATTGTAGCCTGATAGTTATTTTGGTTAAAAATAAATAAATAAATAAATACAATGATTGAAATACATCTGTCTTCGGGGGCAGTTCCTGTGGAGTTGCAGACCGGGGTGGTGGTCCCCATCTTTTAGAAGGGTGACCTGAGGGTGTGTTCCAACTATAGGGGGATCACACTCCTCAGCCTCCCTGGAAAGGTCTACTCCAAGGTACTGGAGAGGAGGGTCCGATCGATAGTTGAATCTCAGATTGAGGAGGAGCAATGTGGTTGTCGTCGTGGCTGTGGAACTGTGGACCAGCTCTATACCCTTGCAAGGGTGATGGAGGGGGCATGGGAGTTTGCCCAACCAATCCACATGTGTTTTGTGGATTTGGAGAAGGCTTATGACCGTGTCCCCAGGGACACCCTGTGGGGGACGCTCCAGGAGTATGGGGTGGGTGGCTTTCTGTTAAGGGCCATTCAGTCCCTTTACCAGAGGAGCGTGAGTTTGGTCCGCATAGCCGGTAGTAAGTCGGACCTGTTCCCGGTGAGGGTTGGACTCCGCCAGGGCTGCCCTTTGTCACCGGTCCTTTTCATTACCTTTATGGACAGAACTTCTAGGCGCAGCCGTGGTGTGGAGTGTGTTGAGTTTGGTGGCAGGAGAACCACGTCTGCTTTTTGCGGATGATGTGGTCCTCCTAACTTCATCTGACCTTCAGCTCTTGCTGGGTAGGTTCGCGGCCGAGTGTGAAGCGGCTGGGATGAGGATCAGCACCTCCAAATCTGAGACCATGGTCCTCGACCAGAAAAGGGTGGCTTGCCAACTCCGGGTCGGGGGAGAGGTCCAACCTCAAGTGGAGGAGTTTAAGTATCTCGGGGTCTTGTTCACGAGTGAGGGTAGGAGGGATCGGGAGATCGACAGGCGGATTGGTTCGGCGTCTGCAGTGATGCGGACGCTGAGCCGATCTGTCGTGGTGAAGAGGGAGCTGAGCCAGAAAGCCAGGCTCTCGATTTACCGGTCGATCTACGTCCCAATCCTCACCTATGGTCATGAGCTTTGGGTAATGACCGAAAGAACGAGATCGCGGATACAAGCGGCCGAAATGAGTTTCCTCCGTAGGGTGGCCGGGCTCAGCCTTAGAGATAGGCTGAGGAGCTCGGACACTCGGGAGGGACTCGGAGTAGAACCGCTGCTCCTCCGGATCGAAAGGAGTCAGTTGAGGTGGTTTGGGCATCTGGTCAGGATGCCTCCTGGACGCCTCCCTGGGGAGGTGTTTCGGGCATGTCCTGCCGGCAGGAGGCCCCCGGGTCGACCCAGGACACGTTGGAGAGGTTACATCTCCAATCTGGTCCGGGAACGCCTTGGGGTCCTGCCGGAGGAGCTGGTGGAGGTGGCCGGGGAGAGGACGGTCTGGAGCTCCCTAGTTGGGATGCTGCCCCTGCGACCCGGACCCGGATAAGCAGAGGAAGACGACGATGACAATGATTGTTGTTTTGGGGTAAAATTAATCAGAAAAGGGTGTCATGTGATTGCTGACCTAGTGATCTATGATCAATTATTCGTGTCTTGGAGATTTAAGTCACAAAATGATGCAGTAGAAATGGTTTTACCTTTAAAACGCATAATCCTTATTTTTCTGGCTGTGATTGTGTTTTGTCTTTAGGCTATTACACTCTCTAGTGCCCAATGGGGCGTCTACATATTCATGTCTATGGTGGTAGCAACATGCCTTTCTCACTAGAACGCCCCTCACTATATCGTGGGCTGTCACCACAGTAGATGATGTGCCTAAATGTTAAGCACATATATTTTGTGCCTGCAGATGTTTGTTCAACAATGAGTTTCATGTATGTAATTATCAGGCGGTCTTATGGAACGGTCTTTGATGATTTATTCTCTCGGTGCATCTATTTTTTACCTTCACACACACCATTTACGATAATAAACACAGGACTACCTTAGAGCTGATGTCCTTCCTTCTCATTCCGAAGACAACCCTGCAGGCTTTGCATGAGTAAAAATACTGGTGTGGAAAAGAAATAGATGATTGAAATGGATTTTTAAATTTTAAGTGTTTTAGAAATGAATGGTACAAACGTCTGGGGGAATTAAAAGCTCTCTGGATGTATCCGAGTGTGACCGTCGGAGTCAGCCGGGTGTTTTGAGACGTTCACACAAGGCGGCTGGGTCTAACACCGTGACGGGTGGGATCATTTCTACTCTGCTATTTTTTTTTTTTTTCCTGTCTGGCCAAAACTGTGTAGACTGAGTGAAGGAAGGAAGGAAGTCAAACAAAAGGATTAAAGCACATTCAGCGGTAATGAAAGAGTGGGCGGTATAAATACACAAGGAAAACAAACCAGAAGGAGTTATTTCAATCCCACCTCTTCTGTGATGCTGTATTGTTCCCAGAGAGAACACGACCGTTGTTTCGTTCACATAGGCAGTGCTTTCTCTAAGATCACTTTCTCCTGGCGTGACGCTACCCATGCATGGGATGCTTATCATGCCTAATAATAATAATAATAATAATAATAATAATAATAAGGATGAATTAACCGTGTTTGTAGATGAAATTATGTCCTTGTGAATTCATCAGTGTTTATGCAGACACAAAACACGGAGCTTAATATGTTTTCTGTTGTCGTTCCAGGTCCCCTTTCTCTGAGGTAACATGGACAAAGTGGTCATCTGTCTCCTGCTTCTGGGAACGGCACTTACAATGGTCCATGCATGTCCCAAATACTGTGTCTGCCAGAACCTCTCAGAGTCTCTGGGGACTCTGTGCCCGTCCAAGGGTCTACTCTTCGTTCCACCGGACATCGATCGTCGGACCGTAGAGCTCAGACTGGGCGGCAACTTTATCCTGAAGATCACCACTCAGGATTTTGCCAACATGACGGGTCTGGTGGACCTCACGTTGTCCCGAAACACCATCGGCAGCATCCAGCCATTCTCTTTTATTGACCTGGAGACGCTGAGATCCCTGCACTTGGATAGTAACCGGTTGACTGAACTGGGAACGGACGACCTCCGAGGACTGATCAACCTGCAGCACCTGATCCTCAACAATAATCAGCTGAATGAAATCTCAAATGCAGCTTTTGACGACCTTTTTTTGACGCTGGAAGATTTGGATTTGTCTTACAATAACTTGCGCAGTGTGCCTTGGGAAGCCATCCGCAAGATGGTGAACCTGCATCAGATGAGTCTGGACCATAATCTCATCTCGTTCATTGCTGAGGGAACTTTTACAGACCTTGAAAAACTAGCTCGCTTGGACCTGACCTCCAACCGCCTCCAGAAGCTCCCTCCAGATCCCATTTTTGCACGCTCCCAAAGCAGTGAGATCATGAGCACTCCTTATGCACCTCCACTTTCTCTAAGCTTTGGTGGAAATCCGTTGCACTGCAACTGTGAGGTGCTCTGGCTACGACGGCTGGACCGAGAGGATGATATGGAAACCTGTGCTTCTCCAACTAGTCTAAAGGGGCGTTACTTTTGGTCTGTTCGAGAGGAGGAGTTTGTCTGCGAGCCCCCTTTGATCACTCAGCATACACACAAACTGCTGGTGCTGGAGGGCCAAACGGCTAGCTTGCGCTGCAAAGCTGTTGGCGATCCAATGCCAACTGTGCATTGGGTGGCTCCAGATGACCGTTTGATCAGCAACTCCTCGCGGGCCACTGTGTATGAAAATGGCACCTTGGACATAGCAGTCACCACATCCAAGGACTACGGCATCTTTACTTGCATCGCGGCTAATGCTGCAGGGGAATCCACAGCATCTATTGAGCTGTCGATCTTTCATCTTCCTCACCTGACCAACGGTACAAATCGTACCATGCAATCCAAATCAGGACTCTCAGACATCACAAGCTCGACAAAGATGAGCAAAGGGGAGCCCAAACCTCCCCCGGAGAAGCTGGTGTCTGTGTCCGAGGTGACTGCCGTCTCCGCTCTGGTTAAGTGGACCGTCAGCAAATCAACTCCAAAGGTGAAAATGTTTCAGCTTCAGTACAACTGCTCTGATGATGAAGTCCTCATCTACAGGTAAGCATGATTAATGCGTCCCACTTAGGTTTTGAGTGAACCGAGAGGCTCTTAAACCTGTGAAAAGGATCTTTCGCTTTAGCTGTTTTCTGAGTGGATTGCTAATTGTTTGCAGGGTGAACGTTCGAGCCTGTCGGATTCTCTCAAGATCAGCATCTGTCTTTCCTAATCCTTCTTGAGATTCCTTTTTTTTTTATTTCTTTGACGTTTGACTGTGATGCCCGCTTGCACACTTTTGTCTTTTATAAAAGTAAAAACTTGAGAAATCCTCGCCCTGAACCATTAATTAGAAATCCAAGAAGAAAAGGGATTATAGACTTCATTTTCATGTATCCCTCTTAAGCCGCTCAAGTCCGTGGAAGCGTGGGCTTCGGCGACTGTAGCTGCAGATCTCCGGGCTCTGTGAAATCAATTTCCTATTTCAAATGAAACACGAGAATGAAGCAACAGTAAACCAAGATAATTGCTTGGAAATACAGAAAATAGCCTTGATGTTTAGGACAAAGTTACCAGGGGTGGAATAAATAAAGAAAGCAAACAGATCCATGTTTTTACCTCGAGTCCTGAATATGAATCCTTCATTTACATTTGTTCATCTATCAAAAGGCTGGTTTTCCAGTCGTTGTACCCCTGACATACGAGATGAGAAACTGAGAAGTTTTTGTCACACTCCCTAAACTCTGACAGTTGATGGGAGATTTCTGAGACAAACCTGTATCTGGTTATTTGTTCCCAACAGTCTTATTACCTGGGCTTTCTGAGAGCTGCTAAATGAAAAATGAACCGCTGGATCAGAGATTATAACGAGACTCTCTAATGAGGGCAGATATGACTTTGTCCAAACACAGTTGATGCATCCAACATCTGGGTAAACTCAATAAGAAGCTTCTTATCTGATTCCCTTGCACGCAAGTTCCCTGATGGGTTTCCGCGGCAGGCTGGAGAGGACTGTCCGAATCTTTAGAACCGTGTTTCTTTTCTGCCCGGTGACAACAAATTGGATGACTCATCCACATTTTCATTTACTAGAAACGACGCCCAAACGCTAAAGCGTTTCCCAGAGAAAATAATTTCTTAAAGGTAGGGATGGGTACCTTTGACATATGAATCAATCCGGTACTAATTCCCGGTACCTAGGCATCAATACCGGTACTTAACGGTACCAATTTTAGATACTTTTGAGTGTTTATTATTTTAATTCTCTTTTATAATGAAATATATATTTTTCTCAATATATAACAATATTTGATAAATATCACGATAAATAACATAAAACTGTTTGTATTTTAACATCGTCCTTGTAGTTTTATAAGCTGATAATCAAACTGAAGCAAACATCTTTACTGTGAACTAAATTTACTGAGTAATGTTTATTTGACATGGACACAGCAATTACATTGGAGGAACCAGATGCATTGTTTAGTGTGTTAGCACACGTGCTAATTTGCAACACTTGTCCATAGAACCTTTCTAAAAAGTAGACTACATTTAAATAAAATACAAAGAGATCAACAATAAATCAAAGAGAAAACAGATTAAAATTGCAAACAATTTTCAATAAAAAAGAATAAAAAGGATAAAACAAGGCAATTTGAGCAGCAATGCAAGACTTTAAAACTATTCATGTAGACGTTGTTGTTTAGACTTTAACCATTTTTTGAGTTCTTTGTTAAAAACTTTACTGTCCGTTTCTAGTTTTAGGTCAGTAGGTAGAGAGTTCCACAGATTGGCCCCCTTTACAGAAAGAGCAGACTGACCAAAAGAAGTCTTGCACCGCGGGACGAGACAATCGCCGCAGGTGGAGGCTCGAGTGATCGTTCTATGAGAGCTCCGACGTCTGACGGCCACAGTAGAGAACAGTTTAGACAATTTATCATTTAGACAATTGAAAAAGAATCTTAGAGTGCTAAAATTAATAAAATTTTCAAAAGTGAGAAGATTATGTTTCCTTAAAATACGGCAATGATGCCATTTCAATGGTTTCTGGTCCATAATTTTTATTGCTTGCTTGTATATTAAGACTATAAGTTTTAGAGTGGTGGATGAAGCCTGTGACCATGATGTAATGCAGTATGATAAGTGGGGAAAGATCAGTGCATGCATGTACAGTTTAGCAGTTTGGTGTGACAGGTTCCTTCTGATAAAACGGAAGCAGTTTAAATTTGTTTTAACCTTATTACAGACGTGCTTAACCTGACTGTCAAATTTTAGGTGTTTGTCTAGGATGATACCAAGGTACTTCACATCACTCCTTACTTCAATGATTTCCTCTTTAATCCTAACCTGAAATAGTTCCTGATCAGGCCTGTTTCTCATGGAGAAGCATATGGACACAGTTTTTTTAACATTAAGAGTTAGGTGGGATGACTCTAGCCATTCTGAGATGTCTGATAAAGCCTGCGTCAGGCGCTCTCCTGCCAGGCCAGGTGTTTTTGTGGACACATAAATGACGGTGTCATCAGCATACATCTGGCAGTTGACGCCTGAGCAGCTCATCGGAAGGTCATTAATGTACATTGTAAACAGCAATGGACCAAGCACGGATCCTTGTGGTACACCCATGCTGTTTGCAAGCAAACTTGACTTGACCTCATTAACCCTGACACACTGCTGTCTACCCTCCAGGTATGAACTGAACCATTTCAAAGCTTCAGGTGATATTTTAAATTGCATTAGTTTATTAAGTAAGATGCTATGGTTTACTGTGTCAAAAGCCTTTTTTAGATCCAGAAACACTGCCCCTACAACACATCCTTTATCCAGAGAAGTTTTGATCTTTTCAAGCAGATAACAATTGGCAGATTCTGTTGAGTATTTCTGTCTAAAGCCAAACTGCTGTGAATAAAGCAGTTGGTTGGACTCTAAGTGATCCATTAGTTGCTCAGCTACAATCTTTTCTAGGATTTTTGAGACTTTCGGGAGGATGGCAATAGGCCTGTAGTTACTTGCTAAGTCCTTTTCTCCCGATTTGTAGACTGGAGCAATTATTGCAGTTTTCCAGCTTTCTGGGAAACTCTTTGTTTGAATTGATAAGTTTACTAAATATGTGATTGGCTCCAACATATAACTGTGATGTTTCTTAATAAATGTAGTATTTAAGTTATGGATATCCTTTGCCATGGACATCCGCATGTTTGCAATCACTTTTTTAACTTTATCCTGGGAAACTTCTTTTATATAGAAGGAGTTGGTGTGATCCTTATCACATTTGTTACAGGGTGGGTCAGTTGATTTAAAACGACTGGCTAAATCATTCACAGACTCAATAAAAAAATTGTTGAAACCATTTGCAATTGACTCATTACTATTAATGAGTTCATCACATATTTTAAGGCTATTTATTTTTGGGTGCTTTTGCTTGCTAGACTTGGTTAGTCTGTTTATATGTTGCCACAGTTTAGAACTGTTGCCATTTGCCTCATCAATCAGGTTATTAAAATAATTAGTCTTTGCTTTCCGCAGCTCAGACACTACTTTATTTCTTAGTCCAGTGTAAATTAAATGGTCAGTATTGGTTTTAGTCCTTAAGGATCTTTTCAGAGCAAAATCTCGCTCTTTGATCAGCTGACTGATATCACTGTTGAACCAAGGAAGAGACTTTTTCTTAGGTTTTCTTTTCCAGGTTCTTGTGTGCTTACCAATTATACCATGAAGGGTCAAGACAAAACTGCTTGCACTATGGTCTGGATCAGGCTCTCTGATTACCCTGTCCCAATTTGCTGTCTTTAGATCATGTTCAAAGTCAACCATTTTTGACATGGGAATTCCAGTAGTTAAAGTATAATTTTCTGTTTTGTTATGATAAACTAGACGCTTTTTTGTTAGCTTTCTTATGACCAGTATCATATTATGATCTGAAAGACCAGTAATAAGATTGTATATTTTTGTTACTCTCTCTGGCCTGTTTGTGAAAATCAGGTCTATAAGGGTTTCACTCTTTCTAGTAACTCGTGTAGGACTGTCAATCAGCTGTTTGTATTTAAATTTGTCCATAGTTAACTTTAGTTTTGCCTTAACCTTTTTATCTTTCCAATTGATGTTAAAGTCCCCAAACAGCATGCATTCATGAGAGTCATTGACAATAGACAAAAGATTTCTCAGTTCATCATAGAAATTTACATCATGAGATGGAGGATTATAAAGCACGACTATACTAAATTTCATGGTTGGTGAGAGAATTACACACAATCCTAAGCACTCCAAATTTACACCCAAATCGAGCTCTGTAACATTAAACTGCTCCCTAATGTAAATTAAGACACCCCCTCCTCTTCCCTTGACCCTGTCTTTCCTGTAGCATGTGTATCTTGGTATATTAATTAGGTCAGTAGGAATATTACTAGTCAACCAAGTTTCAGACATACACAAGAAATCCAGATTAGACTCCATAAGCAAGTTCTGTATCTGATCTATTTTTGGTAGTATGCTTCTAACATTTATATGCCCTCCTAATATTCCATTGGGTTTTGTGTCCAAATTCCAGATGACTTGGGCATGATTCACAGTTTGAAAAAGTCTTGACTGTCTCTGTTTCAAAGTTGCCCTGTTGGTTAAATGACTTTTGGCACTCATGTGAAACTGTCTGTGTAGACATTTACCAGCTGTTTCAGTCAGTTCCGTGTTTGTTAGTGGCCCAGCCAGGAGCGGTCTTGGTCCAGCCAGCTGTGGTGAAGGCCCAGCCAGCTGGGTTAAGGTCCCCAGCCGTGGTGAGGACCCTTCCAGCCGTGGTGTTGGTCCAGCCAGTAGTTGTGTTGGCCCAGGTTGCCGTGGTGGAGATGCAGCCTGCCATGATGGAAGCCCTGCCAGCCGGGGTGTTGATCCAGCCAGCCGTGGTGGAGGCCCAGGTTGCCATGGTGGAGACCCTGCCAGCAATGGTGGAGACCCAGCTAGCAGTGGTGGAGGCCGAGGTTGCAATAGTGGAGGCCCAGCCCGCCGTGGTGGAGGCCCAGTCAGCCGTGGTGTTGGTCCAGCCAGCCATGGTGTAGGTCTAGCCAGCCGTGGTGAAGGCCCAGCCAGCGGTGGTGTTGGTCTAGCCAGCCATGATGTTGGTCCAGCCAGCCGTGGTGAAGGCCCAGCCAGCGGTGGTGTTGGTCTAGCCAGCAGTGGTGGAGGCCCAGCCAGCCGTAGTGAAGGCCCAGCCAGCAAAGGTGAAAACCCAGCTAGCCATGGCGTTGGCCCTGGTGGCAGTGGCAAAGGCCCAGGTAACAGAGTTGCAAGCTCAGATGTATCATAGTGGGGGCAGGCAGAAAGAGCAGAGTTCACTGCACTAGTGGTCCTGGGTTGAGCTGTATATCCCCGCTTAGCAGCAGCAGTAGCAGTGTAGTATTGTAAGCATGCCATTTGTTTTGCTTAATCGGTCTGCTTCCTTTCTCATTGTAATGTTCTTTCTGCCAGAAGATGGAATAAGTTGCTAAATATCCATGCCCAAAGAAATTCAGCCTTGGTGTGTCCTTCAGAGAGTTACCATGTGCAGGAGTCGATGATTGATCCATTTCCAGACTGAAACTAAGGCTCTGAACAGGTGGAACAATAAGAAGCCACAGACAGAGAAGAAATGTCCCGACATAGCCATTTTTCCTGTACCTGTTATGTAAAACTTGGTTTAAGTCCAGGCAATTCTTTACTTCAGGGAATCTCTGTTGAGTAGCTCTCACTGTAGCCAGCAGAAAGTGAGAAAAAAGGCCAAAAGCCAGGAAAGGCATGGAGCCAAACAAACCAGTCCAGCCATCGGCGGCCATCTTGTCCTCGTACTGTGTATCTTCATTCCTTTTGCCGTCCTTTTTCTTTGATTTTTCCTACTGGGAAGTTAGAATTTCCGAGTAAAAAGCGAACACACCATTAGCCGAAAACAATGGTGGCAATGGAAGCTAACATATCAAGCTAACGTTATCTTAAACAGTTTATTTAGCTGCTGGAGCAGATTAAAACGATGATGCCTCACACTTAGATCGTTGTCGCTGGTTTCATCTTCACCCAATCACCCGTCGCATTTAGTAAAGTGAAGCCAAACTTTAGAGCGCGTTCATGTTCGTCTAGTCGGAAATTCGGAGTTCTGAGGAGAAAGCGAACGCACCATTAGCGAAACGGAAGCTAACATATCAAGCTAACGTTATCTTAAACATTTTATTTACCTACCGGAGCAGATTAAGATGAGGATGTCTCACTTAGATCGTTGTCGCTGGTTTCATCATCACCCAGTTACCCATCACATTTAGTGAAGTGGACCCAAGCTTTAGCGTGCGTTCTCTCTACCATGCTGCTCTGTTTACAACGCGCTCGCAGCGAGCGACGACATTATGCTCTTGCGCATGCGCAGCTGTCTAGGCAAGTCCTCGTTATGAAGGACGGGTACCGAAACGAGGCACCGTTTCAAATGATGTGAATCGGTGCTCAGTCAGTACTGTGGAATTCGGTCGGTACCTGTCTCCAGCGGTCAATGGGCAATCAGGCGGGGTACACCCTGGACAGAGAGCTAGTCCATCGCAGGGCAACACAGAGACACACAGGACAAACAAACAAACACACACACTCACACCTAAGGACAATTTAGACAGTCATCAACCTAACGGTCATGGTTTTGGACTGTGGGAGGAAGACAGAGAAACTGGAGAGAACCCACACATGCACAGGGAGAACATGCAAACTCCATGCAGAAAGATCCCAGGCTGGGAAGCGAACCCAGGTCCTTCTTGCTGCAAGGCAACAGCTCTAACCACTGTGCCTCTGCACAGCACACTAGCCGAAACTTGTCAGGTAAAAAGAGTAAAAACAAATGAAAACTCTGTTTGGAAAAGAACCAAATATTGGAAATTGATGAATTACACAGAAAAAACCTACAAAAGATTTGAAACAACAGTTTAGTAGATGAGATTCTGCATCGTCTACCCTCACTCCCACTAACATCACGCCCTCTTCTGGCATGAAGTCAGGGGTGGTTCTAGGCATTAGAGGGGGTGGAGGTGGTCAAGCTGCTCCTTAAGAGAGGTGCACTTGTGAGAAACTATTAAAAGCGTGTCCTTTGGTAGAAGAATTGAGTTACAGTTGCTTCAACAGCGTTCCATCAAATTTCAGAACATAACTCTATAAAAAAGGTCGCAAAAACTACGTCTATTTCTTAGTTATCCTTCTCAGTAAAATTATGACAGTATTTGTCTTTTTTCAACTTCGACACATGCTGTGGTTCCACATGTTGCATTAGGCTACCCCACCCTCAGCTGGCGAGCCACAGAGGGGGCCAAATCAGGGTGACACTGGCCCACACTGGGCCCCTCCTAGAGCCACCCCTGCACATAAAGGAAGTTAAAAATGTTCACAGATAAAGTAGGAATCAGCAACGACTCCTTAAAGCACAATGTGATTAAAAATCGACAGAACCTTGTAAAGCAAGTTTTTATCAAGTTTGGTTGAAAGAAGAACAAGAGCTAGAAAATCTCCTTCAGAGGGAGTTCTGCAGGAGAACCTGAAAGAACCTCTGAAGATTTAACAACATCAGCTCTCCTGAATCTACAAAAATCCATTTTTAGTCAGTGGTTTCACTCTTGCTGCACATAAAATAATAGACCTTCTCGTACATAAAACGTTAGTTCCAGCGATGCTTCCTGCGTGTGTAATGTGTAAAATACTCTCCGAGCGTCCATTAACGACGATTTAACAAGCCAGACGTTTATTGTTGTACATTAATTGCCCGCCTGTGGCACTAGATCGCAGGCTACCATGATCTCTGCAGCCCCTTCGCTCCTCTGATGCATGCTTTAGATGCACAGGTAGAGTCGGCTTTCATCCGAGGGTGTAGCTCTCATTAAGAATGATGCATAAGCTGTTAAAGGTGCTGTGATGTGTTTTCTCACGCGTGGTTCATTATCTCTGCTTTGAAGATTTAAGTCTGGCTTTTGGTGTAAAAATATAAAAGTATAAACTCATGAGTGGCCTGTTTGGACATACAGCTAAATGCCTAACTAGTAGTTAATGCAAAAGTTGTTTGAACACTTTTACAGTTATTCTGCAGTATTCTGTATTTTGATTCCTGCACTAGAAAACCACATTTTCCTTTATTTGTTTATAAATAGAAGTCCCATGAACCACTGTGAAAAGATGTTTAAAGATGGCAGCAGCAGTCTGTTCTCAGTCTTATTAACAAATCAGTCATAATCTGTATTTCTCTGAGTGTAGGCCGCACTGGAGGTTACCTACAGTTACAGCGATACAATAAAAATGACTAATATCTCCTTATTGTCCAAATTTTACTCATTTCTCCACGGAGGCACCAGAAAACGATTAGAAATGATCTTTACTTTGTTTACATCGTTTTTACGATGTCAGACGTTCTTACCACAGACTCAGGAGGACGGCTGGAGGCCTGCGTGCAACAGAATATCTGTTATAAAATAATCTGCAGGGTTTAAAGGGTTAAATCATCTGGGTTCATAGATTAATGCGGCTCTTTTCTGGATTCATGTGAACCGGTGGCTTTAAAGCTGAAGGAAATTCAGCTCTTTCTAAAAATGAGGAAAATCTTTAGATGAATTAAAAATAAAAAGTACTTGCTTTGACTCAACTGGCTGAGATTCATTATTGAAGCAATCGTTTCTCACACTTTTTGCCTTTCTTCCTGAAATTCTGGTTAAAGAGCAAGTCACCCCCAAATCAACTTATTTTTCCTGATAAACTATATAAATGTGTGTCTAGTCGTGCTGCAGACACGTGTCGTCGGTAGTTTTGCACTTTAGTGCATTTTAGTTCAAATGTACATTTTCTGCCTAAAACTGTCAGTGTTGTGCCGTCGTCAGGTTAAAACTCTGCACCGCATTTGAATTTAAATCTGCCATCGCTATTGGCTTAGAGCTACCCTAGAACGTTAGCTGGTACCATATGATGTCACAATGTCGTTGTGTGTGTGCGTGTGTGTGTGTGTGTGTGTGTGTGTGTGTGTGTGTGTGTGTGTGTGTGTGTGTGTGTGTGTGTGTGTGTGTGTGTGTGTGTGTGTGTGTGTGTGTGTGTGTGTGTGTGTGGCGTGGTTAACTACACACTAGGATTTAACACTGTTTGCTATCAGTCTGGTTAGATCCTGAGAAAAGATCAAACAAGTTAACAATGAATAGGATATTATATATTCGGTAGAAGTTCATATGCTAACGAGCTTGGTCTATTTTTAATCCAAAGGTTTTTTTTAACATAATTAAATTTAAAAGCAAAAGTTTATTTATTGAATCAGAAGTTTAAAGAAATCTTTGCTTATTCAATAACCAAAAATATACACCATTCTGTGTTTCATTTCAAAGGAGAGTCAGAGTTTTTAAAAAAGTTAAGAATTTATTACTAACACTTTAAAAATGGTCATTTTTAAACAGCTTTGATATTAAAACTTGTTTTAAAAAGCAAACCTGTGACGGAATGGAAACTAAAATGAAATGCAAGGTTTGGGATGCGTGAATGAATCTCAGAGGGTTTCTTTCAGCGAGAGAAGCGTTCTGGGTGGAAAGTTGTTTTGCAGCTAACTGATTTTACTTAGAGAAAACGGCATCGGACACCATCTGTGTGCTACCTCACCCAGCAAGACGACCCTCTGTGTGAATCCGAAGGTCAAAGGAGGATGTTGTCAGCCTCAGGGTACTCGGTCCGGTAGAGAAGACCTGAATAGAACCGATCCTCTGGTCCAGAGTTGTTGCAGGGTACACGGTGTCGAGCGACTGGCTTAACTCTGAAGGAGTTTTTGCGTCAGCTGGTTACAGGTGTGTTTATTCAAAGCAAGACTATCGGCGTGACAGAATGATTAGTAGAGATTTGGGCGGCCGTCCCTCGTCTTCTGGTGGGTTGAAGAACTGACCTTACAGCTGCGGAGATTTGGTTTTAACAAAACCTCAGAACACGCCCTCTCAGCTTCAGAAAGCTTGGTCATGAAGTAAAGAACATGTGAGGTGGTTACCTTTACCCTGGATTCACCCTCTGCGTGAGGTGGTTAAACGTGCAAATGACCTTCTGGTTTACTGAACACACATTACTGGTTATCATAATAATAATTATTATTATCAAAGCATAGTAAGTCATTCCAGTAATTAAAATACATTTATACTGAACCAAGATGATTGTTTATGATGTTTGTAATAAACAGTAATAAAGTCATAGAGTTTATTAAAATTATTATTTAAAATTATTATTGTGAAATCTTGAAGTGTCCTTCATCTTGGGACGGAACAGCAGCAGATAAAGATGTTGTTCAGCAGACATCACGGCTCCTGGCGGGTTAATCTGTGGGGCAAAGTTACAGTTCGACCCAGCTTGACCCAGCTGGGAAAATGTGACCTTTGTCACAAATTTGAGGCCATTCATGACTCTACGTGTGTGTGTGTGTGTGTGTGTGTGTGTGTGTGTGTGTGTGTGTGTGTGTGTGTGTGTGTGTGTGTGTGTGTGTGTGTGTGTGTGTGTGTGTGTGTGTGTGTGTGTGTGTGTGTGTGTGTGTTTTGTTAGCGGCTCCGCCCTCTTGGATTGCTAGGCAACAGTATTTGTTGCATTTTTCAAACAGAAAGTGGGAGTGGAGTTAGACTCTGGTAGGGGGGTGACTTGCTCTTTAAGTTCTGGCAACAAACCCGTCTAGAATGAAGAACTGGAGACTTCAGCATAAAACAAACACATTATTAATGTCTAACAACGGAAGTACCTCATAAAAACAGCTGATTTTAGAAAGGAAAAAGCATGTCATAGATAATTAAAATCCAAATAGTGATGCATTAGTTACAGAAGAATGTACATTTTTGACACCTTGATGCAAAAACATGGCCTCCTGTTACAGCTCATTGATCAGCTCTTGGACTTTCAGTTTGAATTGACTTTCAGTCAAAAGCAGCGAGGCCCGGTGTTAATCATTCATATTAAAACATCTGGAATAATAACAGGCTTGAAACACATTAATACATGTTAAATGGAACGTAGGAGAAATTACATTTTGCCAAAACAATATTCAGAAGGTGGTCATTCAGTGCTCATCTCATTACCATCTGCTTAATGCATATCAAATGGGATATACTGGGAGCGATGGAGTCATCTCTCAGAATTACGCTCTGCATATAAATAGCTACTTAGTGTTTTTTTTTTTTTATTTGTTATTTCTGTGGTCTGCTTTTGCATATCGGACACATTCAAATAAGCTTTTGACATTTTAGTTCCTTAGCCGTGTCTTGGTTTGATATGAGAGGATGTTTGCCTCATGTCACCTCTCCGGTTCTGTTTCCAGGATGATTCCCAGGACCCACCGGGCCTTCGCCGTCACTAACCTGGTCCCGGGGATGCAGTATGACCTGTGTGTTCTGGCCATCTGGGACGACACTGCCACCACCCTCACTGCCACCAACATCGTGGGCTGCGCGCAGTTCATCACCAGGGACGAGTACCCACAGTGCCAGTCCCTTCACAGCGGCTTCATGGGCGGCACCATGATTCTGGTGATTGGCGGCATCATCGTGGCAACGCTGTTGGTGTTCATCATCATCCTCATGGTCCGCTACAAAGTCACCAGTGGGATTCAGACCAGTAAGATGCCCAGCGTGAGCAACACGTACTCTCAGACCAACGGGGGAGTGAACCGATTTAACGGCGCCCCGCCTCAAGTCAAGTCCACAGTGGTGGTCATGCGTGAGGAGATGGTGGAGTTTAAATGTGGGTCCCTCCAGAGCAGCCTCTCCTCCTCCTCCTCGTCTTCTAACTCGTTAGAGAGCCAAACGGGAAGAGGCACCGGAGACTGCTACAGTGTTCGGGGCAGCGAGTGCAGCACCATGCCCGGCGGTAAGTTCAGGAGGCACGGGCACGGCACCAAAGCTCGCCAAAACTTGGACCACCTTTTAGGGGCCTTCACTTCTCTGGAGCTGCGAAGTGCAGCGAAGGAACACCAAGGAGCCTCGGGCTCCTCCGCCGCTCAGAACGCCATGACGGCGGTAGGCGTGGTGCCACCATCTGATCAAGAACCGCTGCTCGGGAGGGCCGAGTCCACCACGATGCTGGGGCGACTTCTGGGGTTTCCCCAGGAGGGGAAGCCTAAGAGGAGCCACTCGTTTGATATGGGTCACGTGGGGACGGCGCAGTGTCGCAGCAGCCAGCCGCGCAGGATCAGCAACATCTGGACTAAACGCAGTTTGTCTGTTAATGGGATGCTGCTGCAGTACGATGACAGTGAGGATGAGAAGCCCACGTTTGAGAGCTCTGAGTGGGTCATGGAGAGCACGGTTTGAGTCAAGCCTACAAGGCTCACCACCAAACTCTAGATCCACGTGACAAACTACCCCGAGTACAGAGAGAGGGAGTGTCAACCATGTGAATACTGTTGAAAAGACACACAAATGCTTGGAAAACTGTCCATAATCAGAACTCTCTGACACGTTTGCCTATATTTGAAAGATTTCATTTAAAATAACTGGAAAAAATCCTCATATGGAATAACTGTTGCTCCTCAGTCAAAGAGAACGATAAGATATTCAGAGTGGATTTATTATGACTTCATCAAAGGACCCAAATGCCGAGAGGATTTGCCTCGACTCGAGTCACGATGTCGTGGACTACATCTCGACATGGAACAGCGAGGAGAGGGACCACAGAAGCTCGTATAGTAGAAAAAGAGTCATTTTTATTTTCATCTGTGTTTTTCTATCATTTTTACTATTTATTATTTGAAGTAATTCATCAGAAACCTGAAGCGCATCTTTGTAATGAGGTCTTAGTTTCCTGCACCAGTCGTACCGACTTGTGGTAACATTTTATACGTGTCTGACCAATTCTCTTTTTTTGTTTTTAAATCACAAATTGACATGAAATACGCCCCGGAACCACAGCTAACCAGTCTTGTATTTCTACCTCAGGCGACGCATATGAGGTTTGTGGCAAGTGGCACCATCAAATGCTGATTAAACCTCCGTATTCTGTTCTGGAACACCGAGAGGCAACGTTCTGTTTTATCCAAGTGGGGTTGTCCTGAGCAGTCTGTGTCTAACCTGCAGCAGACGGTGGTTAGGGCTCTCCAAAGCCCGGTTTGCATCGCAGATTTCTAAAATACTCGACAGTTTTCAAAGCATGAAAGGCCACACACGTGGTGAAAAAAAAATCATGGATATACATGTGGCGTGCGGCAACATGGCCAATACTACACACAATCCAGTTTCACTCACAAACACTCTCGCTCAGACGGGAAATCTCGTGAGATTAAATGCGACTTCAAAGAAAAAAAACCATGGCTGGGGAGGAACATGCAGTGCACTTCGGTTGCCTCGCTTTCTGATTAGTTACGCGTCTCAATGAACGGGTCTGTCCTCAAAAATCAGACCAAGACATTCCAACGTTTTAAAGTCCAGATTTGTGATCGGAATGGTGGCCGAGGAGACCAGAGCTCTCGTAACACACCACACACGGTAGGATTATCTGATAAGATTATCTTTAGAGCCTTTGCGACGATAAGATTGCCAAAACGGGCGGGGATCAAAAATCTGCTTCGTTAGTCTGCCGTGTGAACTGGGATTAAGGTTAGAGAATCGTGGTCGAGCTAAAAGCGGACGGACCACTTTCTTCAGGTGAAAAATGAGAAGATGGTGAAAAAGTTCTTTTGTGTCAGTAACTTAGCTTAAAAGGTGAAACTAATCTATGGGACAGACTCGTTCCATGCAAAGCTAGAAGTTTCATTTGTTATGATCATGGCTTACAGCTGATGAAAGCCCCACATTCCTAATCTCAGACAACCAGATTATTGTAAAAAGGTTCATTGTTCTAGACTCACAGGGCCACACGCAAATCAGCGGATGAATCCAGAACACCTTGTGATGGAATCAGGTGTAACTAAGGGATCCAATCGGGGTGCCAGCCAGGTCTCTCTCCTGACATATAAGAAATAAATACAACTATCAACAACTTTCCCTCGTAACACTCACCGACGTCACAACACAAAGGATGTAAACACTTATCACCCGAACCTGGACTGAAACAAACAAACCCAAATAATCTCATAAGCATAAGGCAAAAGCGGGTGTGTATTAAATCAGATCGTTTGCAACAACATATATAATTATTAATGGAAACGTCTGAGAGTCACGATCAGATACATTCAGTTCCGTTCAGATAATTTCCAAAAGAAAAATGTACGTCCATAATCCACTCGGCAAAAAAAAAACAACAACAACAACTAGGATTATCGTTTTAGGTTCAGTATACAGCAGCTGCAGCAAACGCCGCGTCGATCAGCTGTTTACTCGCGGTACCGCTGAGGACCCGACAGGCCGCTGCTTCGGCGGCTCACCAGAACACACGTTCCCAGCTTCCTCCTCCAGCAGGTCAGAGAGGTCACATGAGTCCGCTAGCCTCTCCCTAGTCGTTGGTGCGATAATCCTTAGTCCATAACACCGCTTGGCAGCGTCTGATCGAACTCACTTCCTCCTGCTTCCAGCGTCCTCCAGACAGGTGAGGGAGGACCACTCTCGGGAGGGGCGTGTCTCCTAATTCACCTCTTATAGGAGTCAGGCAGACAAAACGATCAATAAAACAATACTCAACGTGATGCAGCCTTTCTCTTAGGTCACAGAAATCAGCAACAAAAACAAAGACGATGACCTCCGAACTGTATTTCACACACATTTAAATAATTTATCAAGTTCAACCAAAGCCGATAGGCACCAGGTTACAGACATGGGCTGTTACAACCTGAGCCTTTAGGTGGTCTCTCAGTCTGAGCTGATGACGAACTTTTGCGCCAGATTCTCGTTTTTCCAGTTTCGCCTGTTCTTCATCACAGACAACCCCACTTTTTAAAATGTAGCCAACCTTCTCCAACCAGCCAAAGCCAGTATTTGTCCAGCTTTGTGAGTTATTGAATTATCTCCCCGTTGCTTTAGCGTCGTCCCTGTAGGCTAACGGGGGCCGCTGAGTCCAGGTACAAGATTCAATCAGCACACATTACAGCAGCCAAACGGTGTTTGGAATTCATCGGGCCCTCTTAATCGTTGGCCCAGAGCAGCAGCAGCATGATGTATCACCGGGCTGGGATCCTCACAAACAACAGAGCACGATCATCACTCATTTAGCCAGGTTAAACGGAGGAATTTGTCATTTATTGGCTGGATAAAGGTCAGCGTGCTGCTTTTGATGGGATGTTCAATGGAAATAAGGGACAGAAAAAAGTTATGAGGAGCCAATAAGCTGGATTCTGTTTCAGCAGATTGCATAACACAAAATCCTTTGACTTCTTTTTCTGCTTTTATTTTGCCTCCTTTCGTACCGAGCTGCAGCGCTGCAGATTGAACGAGTCACTCTTCAGATCACTGCCTCCAATCAGCTGCAACGTCCCTGCATCTTAACGCCTTCCTCAGTATTACGTGGGACTCTGCTACTCTTCAGAAACACTGACTGATTGAGTTTGTTGTTTTTCTCCCCTCCTACGGTAGATGTGCTGTTCTGTATATTGGCATATTTTTTGTACAATATCTGGGTGAGAATGTAAATGGGCGGGGAGCGTGCAGTAGTACTTTTATTTTTTTGTCAAGCAAACAGTGAGAAGGTGCGTTACTGTGGTGTACCAACAAGGTCGTCGTTAGTCGGCTTACAGAAATGGGATTTTCCACGGAGCTGCAAGCATGGAGAGAAGGAGCTGAAACTCCTAAACGAACGATTCACTCAGACGGGCAAAGTGCAAACGTCCAAAAACACCTCTTGATGACGCCGCTGTGGCTTTTAGTGGCCTGCAGGTTCAAACAGACATTTAATATTTAAACTGTACACGTTTTTAGACTTTTAAACATCTATCCTTAAGCTTCCATTCACCCATAAACCTGAAGTTTTACATCTAAGAAATTTAAAAATGTTTCACTATTAAAGGAGACGTCAGGCAAAACTCTTCTTTTTCATCCTTTTGTGTTGCCATATGGGTCTCTTCAGCTTCTATTAACACTCCAAATAAAGAAAATATGTGCCTAAAACAAAATCTCCCCGTTTGTGACATCACAACTGAAACAGCTCATTCTGGAAGGTACTGAAAAATTCTAAACTATGGCCGTTTCTCAATGCGCATGCTTGTCTGTACTTGTACTCACGTCCTAAGGACTGTTCCAATCCTGAGTATGCATCATGGCAAGCTCACTCAAAGTTCCCGAATGCGTTCTTGCTCGACCGATTGTATCGAGGATGCATCAATGCATCCTTTTGCCCACTTGGGACAGCAGTTTCCCATAATGCATTGCGTCGCAACAGTCAGAGGAGAAATCTAATAACTGTAGTTTTATATCAGAAATACTAATAAAGAAATATTAAGTTGCCTGTTGTTGTAAATAAATATGTGTAACCTGTAACCTGTGTGTATTTGGGTTTAACTTTTCACAATCCCTCAAATCGCTAGTCCACTATCAAAATAAAAGCACAGTAGCTCTGGTTTGATTAAAACACTTTTTAACTCGTTTAACAGCAGAAAATGTTGGTATTTTATCAGTTTTGATCAACAGTGGACCAAATATAATACAATTAATGTTTATGTGGTTATTTTGTTAAGGAACAAGAAAGACTTTTATTTTCATGTCAGCTCGTTTGAGCGTAGCTAGAAACGAGCAGCGCTTGTTGCCATGACGCAACGGATTACGGCTCTGTTCGGAACGCCGTCCTCGTCCTCCCGTACTCGGCAGAACGGACTTTCTGGAGTCCTTGCCAAGAACATACTTGTCTAGTACACTAGAATGTACTCGTGTCCTTGAGAATCGGCCTAAATCTGTGTTCTGAGGATTATTTTCTACTCAAATCTCCAAACGTTGTTATTTTAGACTTAAAATAAAATCATTTTCATCAATAATCTAGAAGATTTACCAGAAGTTTCTGTTTGCCTTGATCTATTTCAAAAGGCGGCTGAAGATTTAGATTTATTCAAACGTAAGCAAAATTGTTTTGCATTGAATTCATAAACCTCTCAAACTTTTTTGCAAAGAAGTCTTTTCACTTATAAACAATAAACAGAAGGACATTCTCCCATGTTTGTGCCGTGAAGACACACTTTAGCAGCAGCAACAGTGTTTTAACACGTTTTCGTGAATTAAGATGGAACTTTTAAAAAAGCAGGCTAATAAAACCAAAGGCGGTTTCTTTCATTGATCTGTTTGAATCGATCGATCGGCTGTTTTTGGCTCCGTGTAAAATCTCAAAGGTCTGCTGATTAACTCTAAATTTAAATGTGTATTTGACGCGACATAGACGTGATTCTCACCGGACATTCAACAGCAAAACCGAGAAAACAAGACGTGTTTATGTGAAAACATTTTGCTACAAAAGAATATAAAATATTGATGAATTCCTATGAACCAAACTGGCTCCTGTGTGTCTTCTTTTAATGGTGTTTTGTGCCATCTTGCTTTGGCATTTTGATTCTTTTTGCATGCCATAACACACAGGAGGCTTGTGGAGTGTCCTCCTGTGTGTTATGGCCTCCTGGAGTGTTTTCCTCCAGAAGTCCAGCTGCTGTAATCAGGCCAGTCGCTGCTGACTCACCTCAATGCTGTCCTTATTACAGATCACCGGGACATGCAGCTCCTGGCCACAGCCCATAATAAGGCCCTAATTCATGTAATCTGTTAGCGAAGGTGCTTACGGCAGCACAGAGTAAACATAATCTCTACAAGGTGTGAGCGTTTCATGATGAGACTACGACATGCGCCTCGCGGCCGCTGGATGTCACACATGGAGGAAAAGCTCTCATCAGGTTTTGTGCTGCAGCCATCAGCGACATCTTCTAATAGATGCTCTGAATATAGAAATTAAAGATGCACGAAGTCAGCAGATAAGCAAGCGAGTCGCACACCCACTACTTTTTTATGACTGGAGTATTATGTTCAGTAGGAAAGTAAATCTGACAAACATCATAGTCTTTAACAAATCTGGTTTTGCACAGAGTGGCTCAGAGAGCTCCAGACCGTCCTCTCCCCAGCCTTCTCCACCAGCTCCTCCGGCAGGACCCCAAGGCGTTCCCGGACAAGATTGGAGATGTAACCTCTCCAACGTGTCCTGGGTCGACCCGGGGGCCTCCTGCCGGCAGGACATGCCCGAAACACCTCCCCAGGGAGGCGTCCAGGAGGCATCCTGACCAGATGCCCAAACCACCTCAACTGGCTCCTTTCGATCCGGAGGAGCAGCGGTTCTACTCCGAGTCCCTCCCGAATGTTCGAGCTCCTCACCCTATCTCTGAGGCTGAGCCCGGCCACCCTACGGAGGAAACTCATTTGGGCCGCTTGTGTTCGCGATCTCGTTCAGAAAAGGTAAAAGCAAATCAGAGCTTTAATTTAGTCATTAAAGATCTTTGAATTTAACATTTTTGTTCATTCTTCTGGAGGCCGTCTGCTTCGCAGGACAAATTGTGAGGCTGTTGTTGGTCTAGCGTCCAGGAAACAGCAGAGAACATCTGGGCTAGTAGAAGCTAACATTAGCATTGGCAACTCCACCACACAGCAGAACTCCTCCAGGCTTGTGTGATTTGTGGAGATGAAGCATCAGTGTTGCAGAGCAAACAGAGTGAGCGGTAGAGTCGCGTTGCTGTTAGCCAATCAGAGGAGAGATGTCCACATATCAGGAAATAAGACTCACTCTTCCAAAATAATCACGAATACCGAATAGCTGAAATTGCTGACTAGCTGTTGATGAGAACTGCTGGGAGCCCTCGTCCTAGTCATCCAGGTCCTCGGTCAACTCTGACCTTTAGCACTATAGCCAGGGTTTGTTGTGCAGGGCGCCCGCCCCTTTTAGGAGTTTCTCTTTACTTTGATGCAGCTTTTTGATCACCAGCGACCCTGCAGCGAGTCTATCCGTGATCTGTCATGCCGGAACACGGCGGTTTGCAGCAGGTCGAGTTTGTTTAAAAGCTCAGCAAACTGCTGGAGGTCGTGGCAGAAAGTTTGCAGTGATGGGGAGCGCGGAGCGGGGGCTGGAGGTGTCCGTTACAAACAGCTCCTGTCTCCTACGTTAATAACCAGAATATTAGTGTCTGTTTATTCAGCGGTAAAGAGAGGAGTCTGAAACAAAAACCTGCCAGATGATATTTAGTGTCCTCTCAGATTTCCCACTCTGGATGTGAAAAGCAATCAGGCAAAACCCGCTGGATGCTGTTTTATTGTGTCAGGATGTAAAGAAGACTCTTCAGGACGGGAAAAGGAAAATGCAATTAAATCAGAACATCATTAGATTAACTGTCAGTCAGAAAGTTTCACATCCTTTTAAACTAATCATCCACTTCTGATTTATTCATGCCTAAGAAATAATGCAGCCGTGTCTTCTTACCGTCACAAACAGGGCGGCACAAAACATGTTTTATTAGAAGGTGTGAAACATCAATATTGTAAAGGTGTGTGGATGCGTTCTGCATAGTAATAAGACACCTGACCAATCAGATGGACTCACAGCCTGATTCATCCCACTGTGTTCCTAATATTGAAGAGCGGGTCACCTGTGCTGTTTTTGCATTTCATCCTTATTTTAGCAGATCTGGTGAGAAACTAATAATCATTAACTAATAATCGGGGCGACGGTGGCACAGGAGTTAAGCGCTCGCCTCGTAATCCGAAGGTTGCAGGTTCGAGCCTCCATCAGTCTGTCGCTGTCGTTGTGCCCTTGGGCAAGACACTTAACCCACCTTGCCTGCTGGTGGTGGTCGGAGGGACCGGTGGCGCCAGTGCTCGGCAGCCTCGCCTCTGTCAGTGCGCCCCAGGGCAGCTGTGGCTACATCGTAGCTCATCCCCACCAGGGTGTGAATGGGTGAATGACTTATTGTGTTGTAAAGCGCCTTGGGGGGTTCCAGGACTCTAGAGGGCGCTATATCAAATACAGGCCATTTACCATTTTCAAATACAGATCAAAACGGCGTTTAGTTCAAAAGGTTGTTTATAGACATAAACCCGTTAGAAGCAGGAAAAATGAATCTGAACAGAATCACAGTCAAACAGTTGGAACATTTCCTGGTAAAAGTGCTTAAATTCTCCATTATTACAAAAGTGGAGCATCACTCACCGGATGTGACACCTCATTAAGAGCGAAATACCAACGTAAGGCTGCACTTTCTGCATTTGCATCCTGGGGCAGATTTCCTCGGTATGTTCCACAGATTGTTCAATAAATGTGACTCTAGCTGAATTATTTACACTTCCAGGCTTCTAGGAGAGACTTGGTGACTGATGGACTCGCCCTCCTCTTTAAATCTCAGCTTCTATAAACTTTACCTGCAGATGAACCAAGTACCCAAAGTGTCATTTTGCAACACCTTTACGGCCGAATCGATTCTCCCTCCACAATCTCCGACCTTTCATCTTTCAGCTCGAGGACTCCTGCAGAACTCTGGAGTTTGACCTTAAATGTGAAGAAAGGTCCTGACGCCGGATCGCCTCGGCCGGCCGTGGACAGAAAGCACGTCGATACCCGCAGCTGCAAGTTAAAAGAGGAAGAAAGCGAAGAGCTGAGAAGTCTTTGAGTCGCCATTTTTATCAGCGACTTTAAAATCTGAAACATCCGTCTTTGGTGTCTCGTTTGACAGTTAATCGTTACGGCCGGACTGCCGAGGAGCTCGGACACGTTTTTGTTTACTGAATATCTGCAGGGGAGGATTAGGGGGAGGTTTAATTCCTGCATGAATCAGCAAAGAGCCTCAGGAAAAGAAAACCGGAGCCTAATTTGTTCCTGTCGGTGAGATACCATCAGAGGCATAATGCTTAAAGAGCAAGTCACCCCCAAATCAACTTTTTTTTCCTGATAATCTATATAAACGAGTGTCTAATTGTGCTGTAGACATGTGCAGTCAATCATTTGGCACTTTAGGGCATCTTAGTTTTAAGCAGAATATTTAAATTTTAACTTTGTCAGGTAAAAACCTGCACTACATTTGAATTTAAATCTGCTAATGCTATTGGCTAAGAGGTACACTATTACGTTAGCTGGGACATTATGATGTCACAATGTCGTTGTGAGCCTGCATGTGTGTGTATTTGTTAGTGGCTTCGCCCTCTGAGTCTCCCAGGTAACAGCATTCGCAGCATTTTCAAACAGGAAGTGGAAGAGGAGTTGGACTCTGCTAGGGGGTGACTTGCTCTTTAAAAAAACTGAAGGTAACCCTTTAATGTTGTTTTATTGTTGTTGCCGTGTCACCGACTCTTTGTCAGGATGAATCCCACCGAGAAGGAGCTGCTGTGTGACTCTGCAAGCATTCAGGCTGACCTGCCAAGATCCCAAGCTGCTTCAGGGAAAAATCCTTCCAGGTTCTTATTTAAATGAGAAAAGTAATTTTATGTATTGATTTATGACAGAGCGGCACCTCAAACAGCGAGCGCAGCATAATAAAGCTCAGTGTGGCATCTGAGGCGCAGCAGGACGCATCCCAGCAGCTTACCTCAGCTCACCTCTTTGTAGAACATTGTGTAAATGTCGCCGGGTAAATAGAGCCAACCTTGTGTCATCCAGCTGTCTGGGATGACTGATGGAAGCAGACCTGCAGCAGCTCCTCATTATAAACTTGTTTGTCGATCTCGTGCATAAACAGAGGTTTTTGCTTCAGCCGGAATATTTTATGGCATGCTTTTAAAGTTTTTAAAGCTCCTGGAAATAAGTTCCCTCCACAATCTGAATTACTCGTAATCCCATTTTCCCGGGGCCCACCTGAGAGGTAAGCAGTCATCCCTGCAGGTTAGATCTGGTTTGTTTGCCTTTCGAGCCGAGGGAAAATTGGACGGAGACCTGTGATGCTTCAGATTTATTCTGGTGTTCGCACATATTTCTCAGAAAACGGAATAAAGGCAGCATAAAAGAAGAATTTCAAGCAGCGTGTTCGCTCAGTGGAAGGAGTAAACAGCATTCTGTCATTGTGCTGCTGATTCTGGGTTTATTGCACTTTGATATGTTTTCTCAGCTCTTCAGAAAACAGAATTTACCAGAAGATTCTCTCCTCACGGTGATGAAATCTGGTCAGTTTAACGGGTCTTATAGAACAGGGGAACCTTTAACCTCCTAGTGGCTTTTTGCAATCTAATTTGGTTTATCTTGATATTATTTTAACAGTTCAGTTTGAACTGATTCTTTTAGCATTGTTCATCCACTCTTGTTTTCTAAACGTGTTTCTCATCAGGGCTGCAGGGAGCTGGGCTCTAACTCCAGCAGTCATCAGGTGGGCGGCGGGGACACCCTGGACATGTCAACAGTGCATCATAGGGACACACTACTAGTCACACACTAACATGCTAATTCCACTTATGCATGTAGAACATGCTAATTCCAATTACGCGGGTAGAACGTGCTAATTCCACTTAGGCGGATAGAACATGCTAATTCTATTCATGCATTGGGTAAAACATGCCATTTCCAGTCATGCATGGGTAGAACATGCTAATTCCACTTATGCATGGGTAGAACATGCTAATTCCACTTATGCGGGTAGAACATGCTAATTCCACTTATGCATGGGTAGAACATGCTAATTCCACTTATGCATGGGTAGAACATGCTAATTCCACTTATGCATGGGTAGAACATGCTAATTCCACTTATGCGGGTAGAACATGCTAATTCCACTTATGCATGGGTAGAACATGCTAATTCCACTTATGCATGGGTAGAACCTGCTAATTCCACTTATGCATGGGTAGAACATGCTAAGTCCACTTATGCGGGTAGAACATGCTAATTCCACTTAGGCGGGTAGAACATGCTAATTCCATTCATGCATGGGTAGAACATGCTAATTCCACTTATGCATGGGTAGAACATGCTAAGTCCACTTATGCGGGTAGAACATGCTAATTCCACTTAGGCGGGTAGAACATGCTAATTCCATTCATGCATGGGTAGAACATGCTAATTCCACTCATGCGGGTAGAACATGCTAATTCCACTTAGGCGGATAGAACATGCTAATTCCATTCATGCATGGGTTCATGCTGAACGGTCTGGCTCCGGATTACCTGTCGGATCTTGTCACTAGGTATGTGCCAAACCGTGCGTTGAGGTCTGCTGATTACCTACTGCTTCGTGTTCCATTAATGAAATACAAAACGCGGGGGCAGCGTGCTTTTGTCTATGCTGCTCCGACACTATGGAATGCACTTCCTCTTTCGGTGAGGCTGGCATCATCCCTCCTCTGGTTCAAATCGCTGCTGAAGGCTCACTATTACGACCAGGCATTTTAAATCCATGACTTTTTTATTATGTGTCTTTTTATTGACTGTGATTATCTGCCTTGTTGTGCATTTTATTGTTGACTGTGTATTGTTTTATATTGTGTTTTTACTTTTTATTCTGTACATCACTTTGGTTGGCTGCCATACCGTTTTAAATGTGCTTTATAAATAAAGTATGGTATGGTATGGTATGGATAGAACATGCTAATTCCACTTATGCAGGTAGAACATGCTAATTCCACTTATGCGGGTAGAACATGCTATTTCCACTCATGCGGGTAGAACATGCTAATTCCACTTATGCGGGTAGAACATGCTAATTCCACTTATGCAGGTAGAACATGCTAATTCCACTCATGCGGGTAGAACATGCTAATTCCACTTAAGCGGGTAGAACATGCTAATTCCACTTATGCAGGTAGAACATGCTAATTCCACTTATGCGGGTAGAACATGCTATTTCCAGTCATGCATGCATAGAACATGCTAATTCCAATGCATGAACATGCTAATTCCAATTATGCGAGTAGAACATGCTAATTCCACTTATGCGAGTAGAACATGCTAATTCCACTCATGCGGGTAGAACATGCTAATTCCACTTATGCGGGTAGAACATGCTATTTCCACTCATGCGGGTAGAACATGCTAATTCCACTCATGCAGGTAGAACATGCTAATTCCACTTATGCAGGTAGAACATGCTAATTCCACTCATGCGGGTAGAACATGCTAATTCCACTTATGCGGGTAGAACATGCTATTTCCACTCATGCGGGTAGAACATGCTAATTCCACTTATGCGGGTAGAACATGCTAATTCCACTTATGCAGGTAGAACATGCTAATTCCACTCATGCGGCTAGAACATGCTAATTCCACTTATGCGGGTAGAACATGCTAATTCCACTTATGCAGGTAGAACATGCTAATTCCACTTATGCGGGTAGAACATGCTATTTCCAGTCATGCATGCATAGAACATGCTAATTCCAATGCATGAACATGCTAATTCCACTTATGCAGGTAGAACATGCTAATTCCACTTATGCAGGTAGAACATGCTAATTCCAATTATGCGGGTAGAACATGCCAATTCCAGTCATGCATGAGTAGAACATGCTAATTCCAATTATGCGGGTAGAACATGCCAATTCCAGTCATGCATGAGTAGAACATGCTAATTCCATCCATGTATGACGTTTCAAACAGCAACACACAACAGACATATTTAGATTTAGGTTTGTCGAAAAACTACTTGAGTTCACAAAGCATCCTAAGGTGCTGCTGGTGAAGTGAGAGAGTGTGATTAGCACAAAAGTGTCTGGCTTCACCCACAACACACAGGTGTAGACCAATCAGCTAATAAAGCTAATGTTGGAAACATCGCACCTTTTTGGTAGCAATGTTTTCCTTCACAAATATAAAGATCGTATTTATGGGTAACAGCCAGTTGTTCAGAGATGAAACTCCACATGTCAGCAGGCTTCCTGGGAATGTAAGGTACTTATTGGATCCAAACCAGCAGGAAGAGCCCAGGAGATAGATCGACCCCCCAGTACAGGAGCCTGAGGAGGCAGTTATACCAGGAGCTCTAAAAACGTCCCAGTCTGGGTGAAACTTCAGCCACTTCAGCCCGTTTTTTAGTCTTTACCTTTAGGGCTGTGCATGTGTACGACAGAATCTGAAAAAAAATCTGACAAAAGATGCACATCACAAGATAGATAGATAGATAGATAGATAGATAGATAGATAGATAGATAGATAGATAGATAGATAGATAGATAGATAGATAGATAGATAGATAGATAGATAGATGAGCCATGGCTTCATCTGTAAGAGTATTAATGGTTTTAATAATTGGCCTTCTTCTTTTTTTCAGTGCTATGTATGCAGGTAGGAGGTGCAGAGAGAGATGGTCTGACTTTCCAAGTGGGGGGAGAGAGAGATGGATTTATAAGCCTGTTTAATATTTGTGTAAACATGATCCAAGATCTGCGTTTTCCAGCTGAAGCTTTCCTGTCGCTACGGTGTAGAGTGCGGCCCGGTAGTAGCACTGACGCATCAGGAATGTCCTCTCGTAACCAGGACTCCGTCACGACCAGAACGCAGCAGTCCAGAGTGAGTGAATGAGCTGTGAGTACTAAATCCAATTCGTTGATTTTGTTGACAATAGGTCGTGAGTTGGTCAGGAAAATTCTTGGGAGTGGTGGTTTAAATGGCTGCCTCTTTAGTCTGGCTTGCAGGCCAGACCGGCAACCTCGCTTTTGTTTGTGTTTCTTCCGCCTCCTACGACGCGTAACTGAGCCAACAACGATCCACGGAGCGTCCAAAGGCCTCGCTATATTCGGAGGGATGTTGTGGGAGCTTTGATACTCCTTTGTCATCGGCATCCAGCAGTTGTATCCAATGCTGTATAGTTCCCCTCGGTCATATGTGAGTTTCGCTCCGCAATAGTCCATAATAAAACATAAAAAGATGACACAAAACATGGTGAAAAGCCTAAGTGAAGCGCTCAGAGCTGCTGCGTCTGTGCGCGCCGCCATCTTGTTTAGAGCCAACATCTCTCATCTGTAACTCTCCTCTTGTTGCCTGCAAGATAATCACTCGTTCATGAGTCATCCATCTGACTACAGATTTATTCTATTTGATTTCATCTGGATTTGGGTGATTTCTGCTTCGTTTGCACAGGCCGTAACACGATCTGTGCCCCTAAAACAAAAGCTGAATGCATATCTGTGGTTTGTGCCACTCGTTGCCTTGGAGCATGGGGTCCCTGCGCTCTGGGGCAGCTCCTGGACCTCTGGGACTTGGAGCTCCTTCCATCTCCTACACATCTTTGGGAGGGCAGATCTGTGGCCCCTCATACTCTCGATTGGACGCTCCTATAGAGAAACCTTACATATACAAGCACGTGTACACACTGTTTCTACTGTGCCGGCGTCGAACAAGACCCCGCACCATGAGAACAAACATCTCAGCTCTAAAGCCGATCTTCATCCTCACACGTCACTCGTCACGTGATCAGGAAGCAGAACATCCATGTGTTAGGAGATCGTTTTGGGCCGCTGCTGTAAAAAAAAAGAGGCATGAACCGGAAAAGCTTCTGCCAATCACAATTCGACAACGGATTATGAAAGAACGGTTAACGCTTGAAAAGTGCCGATTCTTCCTGATTTAAGAGGTGAGTCTCCGCTTTGTTTGGTTGTTTTGGTGTCGACATCATCCTAGCTGGCAGTGAATGAGTTAAAGCAGAAGCTTTGATGCTCCACCTGAGAGTAAATCTGAAAGGCTTGTCACCAGCATTCAGACATTAACTCTGTTTGCTTCACAGCCAGACAGGACACGGTAAAAAAGAAAAAAAAGAACATGTGGATGAATCATCTCGCTTTTTTAGCATCTTGGAGGTAGAGGCCTGTGGGTAAAGGTGTAAAAGATTGCTCCATGGGTTCTATTTTTCAACAAACCAGAATCTAAACATGTAAACATGTATTATTCTTAAACGCTCATTTATTTAAACACAGTTCATAAAACTCCAATAATAATTGATGATGCAGGAACCTGTCTCGTGTTTTCAGCTTTGCAGCTTTTCCCAGCATTAACGGAAAAAAAAGCACAAAAAAGGTCTCCTTAAAGATTTTGCTGCAGACGAAATGCATTTCCACTAAAGACAACCAGTGGCCGGTCGGTGTGTGTCCTTGTACCGAGATTATTCAGATCTGCCAGTCCCTCAGGACATCGTCAGGAGTTGGAAAGTGTTCTTCCAGATACCAGCAGAGTGGTTCAAAGAAGAAAAGAATCTGCCTCCGCTTCCTGTGTCCTGGAAGCGAACCCTCCGGTTTTGTCTGAAGTCCCTCTGGACGAACCGAGAAAACTGCTGAGATACACAAAGAATAAATTAGAGACAACTATCAAGGCCAGCAGAGTCGCACTACCCCAACCTTATTCAATCATTACTCTGTACCTGAAAATTACAGCTCAGGAGCACAAAGGCTGGGATTTATTCTTAAAAGCTGCAAAAACACGTTTTCAAGTCTGTTTGTGTGTCTGTTGGTGAACAGTTGTGTTATACGTTGTGTTTATGATGAAATCCCTCGTTTGCTTAACTGTTCTCCATGATGGTGGCAGATGGGTTAAGCTTGGTTTATGCTTGACACATTCACTTTCCGCTTGGTGATGCGGCTCGCGGATGGAACGCGCTTCACAACTCGCAGCGTTTATGGTTCGTGCGGCTCGTCTCTGCGGTGAGCCAATATTCTCCCAAACTGTAGGGGGCAGCATGGAGCTCTACGGCATGCATCCAACACTAAACCATAGTAGAAGTAGAAATTACTGTTTACAACACGGCATTTCAGCATTTTTAACAGCGTCCTCGTCTTTTCCGACAGTGCGAGCTATTTCTCTCCAAGAATTATTAACAACATGTTGATCACGGTGATCTTTGAGAGCTGAATCATACAAATGTCTGTATTTACGAACCTCTGCCGTACTAGTTCTTGCGGTCCGCCATGTTTTTCCACGTCCGTCCGTCCGTCCGCGTGGTTAGAAATTTTCCGAGGTGCGCGTTGCGGAAATTCTGAGCCGTGCGGAGGCGCGGTGGAGGGGCGTGGTTGTTAAAATGCCGCAACTTTTCCGCGCTGAGTCGTGCGGACCTCGCGGACGCGTCAAGCAAAAACAAACCTTTAACCACCCACCCTGTAAGCGGAGGGTTGCAGGTTCTAACCCCGTCTGCCTTGGGGCTCGACACACGGGAGGCGGCAAACGGTCGCGATCAGCGAAATTCGTCGCTGTCGCTTTTATTACCTGACACATGGGAGGCGACCCGCGGCAGCGGCAAAGCCGTCTACGCGTTCTGTTCCATGGCGAAATCGAAACTTCTGTTGTTTTGATTGGCTGTGTCAGGTTGGAGGGAATTAAGGTTATTTAAGCGGTTCAGAGTTAAAAAAGCGGTATATATGATGTTTCACAAGGTGCTGCTAGAGTTATGAGAAATCTTACTTCTGATTTAACTTTATAAAAAGCAAGTATCAACTTCTCCTCCATGTTTGCTCGGAGGTGTACGGAGCACCCTGCCCTCTCATTGGTCAGTGAATGAAACCTCCGTTGATTGGTCCTCTTCCGAGCGACAGCGATGAAAGGTTGAAAATATTTCAACTTTCTGGGATCGCGTTGCTGGGTCGCCTGTGCACGACACGTGCACGAGTGCAAAATTTCACACGCACGTTTTTTGTGTTTCGCTAAGTAGGAGGGAGACCCGCGATTATCGCTTTGCCGCACATGTCTCATTGAAAATGAACGGAGGAGAGGCGATGTCGCCTCCCGTGTGTCGAGCTCTTTAGTCGTTGTGTCCTTGGGCAAGATCCTTGCCTGCTGGTGGTGGCCGGAGGGATCAATGGTGCCTCGCCCTCGCTGGTTGTGTTGTAAAGCACCTTGGGGGGTTGTAGAACCCTGGAGCGTGCTGTATCAGTTACAAGCTATTTACCATTCCTTCCTCAATGTCTCTCGTAGCTGGTGGGGGGAGGTAACTAGCAAAACATCGAAAAGCTAACTTGGTTTAAATTTTTGTTTAAAGGTTTCACCTTTCACTCATTTTTTTCAATAAACTGACGAGCACGGGTGAGTGTCCTGTGAGTGGCGCAGGGTAAAACGTTGTCTGAGGGAGGATGAGGGGAGGTTATGAGTCTCACTCGTGCAAACATCTCGCCTCTGATTGGCAAACTCTTCCGCTGCCTTCATTCGTTTGTGGTTGGAAGGAAAATCGATGTTCTCCATAAACTCACCCTGACCTCCAGAATTCAGCTGTCTTTCTTCCCCGTTCTGTGTTTAATTATGGATTGGCAGCATTAAACATTAGAGTGTGCCTCCCACATCAGTCCTCGCCGTCGCAGGCAGGTACGTGGTGCAGCACCCCCCACCATGAACGGATATACAGCAGCAAGGCCGACTTCTCTCAACAGAAACAGGAGAAGGTCTGCTGTGGGTCTATAATATTAGCAAAAGCAGCCATTTCTGGTGGAGCTGGAATAAACAAGAGAAGAAGGATAATCTGGATTAAGAGGAAGGATGTGCAAATCTATCTGAAATATCTGAAAATTACAAACGTGTACGAATGCAACGCTTGTGTGACAATAAATGAGTTTACTCGTATTTGTGTTGTTTTTATCCCAGCGCCAGTGGGCAGGAACGCTGCCATTGGATAGCCAGTTCTGCAGAGACCCAGGGGGATGTGAACTAGCTCGACCCAACCAGTTACAGCACCAAAACGATGCTGCACATTCATCCATCGAGCCTTGTAACCTGATAACAGGTCATTTAAAGCAGGAGAACGTGTTTGCACGTTGTGTTTTGCTGATATTTTCCCTCTCTTTGCCTCATAAAGGAAGGTTTTCTAACGCAGCCTCTGAATCCTCCCTGCACCACCTCTCAGCACAGCCTCATCACTTCAGCTGGTGTAAAGTGGTTTTCTAAAATTAGTCTGTCTGTTGTACCGTCTCCCTCTGGGGACTTATCGTCCTCTAGCTCGCTGCATCTGCACCATTATGGTTCTTTCATGATTGTAATTTTAATCAAGTTGACAGAAATACGGATGAGCACTAATGCTATGGTGTCTTTTGTTCTACATGTGAAAGAATCTCTGTAAAGATGTTTATTTTTTTTATGTGAGGCCCTAAAAGTCTTCGACGAGTCTCCAGCTGGTCCAGGATGTTTCTGAGCGTTCTGGTGAAAACTGGTTGCATTTATTCAGTTTAACTCTCCAGCAACTGGAGACAACAGCATTGGCAAGTGAGCTTCGAATGTGTCTAGAAATGTTCGGTGGTTCTAGGTTTCCTCGTGAGTCGCGGCACCTTGTCTCTGGGGGTTTCCACAGCTGCAGGGTTTAGTCCGTTTAAATCCAACCCCTGTCCATTCTTCTCCTTGGTTCAGTTCCTCTGAGCAGGTGTGATCATCTGAACCTCGTGAAGTTGCAGAACTAAAGAACCGTTGGAGGAGATGGTGATCCAACCACAATCAGACGCTTGTTTTGAGCCAAATGCCCAGAATGCTGCAATCTGGGAGTAGGAGGACCCACCGATGTCCGCAGGTACCGAGGCTGTGTTCAAGTTCAGGGGTTGCACACGTCCGAGACTCCATTTGAAGACCGATTATGTCACAGTGAACGAACGATGTCCAAATTTGAAGGCCCCTCTAAATGTGACCTATAAATACATCCTTTAGTCTCCCGACTTCCCCAAAAGCCTGGTCTGGAGTATCCTTCAGGGCTCACTCTATCCTAAGATTCATTGCAGCAGATTTCTTTTCTTACAGCGACCTCAAATGGAGGAGTTTAAGTATCTCGGGGTCTTGTTCACGAGTGAGGGTAGGAGGGATCGGGAGATCGACAGGAGGATCGGTTCGGCGTCTGCAGCGATGCGGACGCTGAGCCGATCTGTCGTGGTGAAGAGGGAGCTGAGCCAGAAAGCCAGGCTCTCGATTTACCGGTCGATCTACGTACCAATCCTCACCTATGGTCATGAGCTTTGGGTAATGACCGAAAGAACGAGATCGCGGATACAAGCGGCCGAAATGAGTTTCCTCCGTAGGGTGGCCGGGCTCAGCCTTAGAGATAGTGTGAGGAGCTCGGACATTCGGGAGGGACTCGGAGTAGAACCGCTGCTCCTCCGGATCGAAAGGAGTCAGTTGAGGTGGTTTGGGCATCTGGTCAGGATGCCTCCTGGACGCCTCCCTGGGGAGGTGTTTCGGTCATGTCCTGCTGGCAGGAGGCCCCCGGGTCGACCCAGGACACGTTGGAGAGGTTACATCTCCAATCTGGTCCGGGAACGCCTTGGGGTCCTGCCGGAGGAGCTGGTGGAGGTGGCCGGGGAGAGGACGGTCTGGAGCTGTCTGGTTGGGATGCTGCCCTGGCGACCTGGACCCGGATAAGCGGAGGAAGACGACGACGACGACGACAACGACAGTGGATGAAGAGGGAGAAGATTGTGGCTTTAAACGCAGGAAGGTCTGTGTTCAAACCTGCTGGTTATGTTGTTAGGGTTTAGTTTTTTCATATAAGTTTGATCAAACATCATTTATAAACTAGCTTGTGTAGCGGTACGTTTAGTCTTAACTCCTATTTAGGCATGGCACAGTTGCTTAGCAACAGGACATACGCTTGGGTAAGGCTGGGAATAAATGAAGGCTAGACCATCCACATTCACAGCCACAGTCATTGGCTCTGACTCATTAAAGCACAACAACACACAATCTCCTCCTGTATTTACATCTGGTGGCCCCGCCCCCAGACGACCTAACCTATCAGCACACTGCAGGAGCGTTTGTTTTTCTTCTTTCATTACATTTAAAGCATACGGAGGGCGGCTTGGGTGGCTCATCAGCGAGAACCGAGCAGAAATGTATTAAATCTCTTCGAGAGGTTTAGAAGCAAAATAGTTTTTCATGAGTACCGACTGATCGAGGTCGACTCTTTCTCCGATCCTGCCAAGCAGTGATGAGGGAGTGACCGCGACCTTCCCTACGAGCGCTGCGGCTCCCAGATTGTGATCCTTGCAGCGCTGAACTCTCAGACCAAGCTGCGTCGGATGTCTTCCTCCCACTCCCCTCACCCCCAGCTCTTTATGAAGTAGGCGTAAATTGAACTGAAGGCTACAGCCCTGTCTAAGCCTTGCCTGGCAACGATGCAGTGAAGGAACAAAAACATTGCTTTTCTTTTCCATATAATATAAATCTGGGCTGAATTGCTTAACTTGTTGCAGAAAGGTCAAATCCTGATGAAGCTGAGAGGCAAGGACAGCGGAGAATAAAGGTTTTCTGTTGATGTCGGAGAGGAATCGCTTCCAGCTGCAGACCTACAAATGATCCAATGCAGTCATTTCCTTTGAAACCCAGAAACAACAAAACAAAACGGGTTTCCATGAATAAAACTGCTTCCTAGTTTATTTTATTAGACATCGAAATTAAGAACGATTACACTACACACAACATTTGTTCAAATGGTCTAAGACATGTGATCCTCTCCCCCCCCCCCACCCTCCCCCCACAACACACACACACACACACACACAGAAGT
Organism: Nothobranchius furzeri; assembly: GCF_043380555.1. Taxonomy (NCBI): domain Eukaryota; kingdom Metazoa; phylum Chordata; class Actinopteri; order Cyprinodontiformes; family Nothobranchiidae; genus Nothobranchius; species Nothobranchius furzeri. The sequence goes on along the minus strand of NC_091758.1, from coordinate 41,953,677 downwards.
CTTCATGCTTCAGGGCACCTGGTTTGAGTTACAGAACACACTTAACAGGCTGACGTATTCAATCAGGTGGACTGACAGTGATGCGGGGGACTGTTCTGTTCAGGCCCTGCTGGACCTGACTGCAGCCTTTGACACTGTTGACCATCACCTGCTACTGGAGAGGCTGAGAGACTGGGTAGGCCTATCAGGATCTGCTCTGGAGTGGTTCTCTTGTCTCTCTGAGCGCTCCTTTTCTGTGGCCGTCTCCAAGTTTAGGTCCTCCACCAACTCTCTTACCCATGGTGTCCCACAAGGTTCTGTGCTGGGGCCTCTGCTCTTCCTCCTCTATCTGCTTCCTCTTCAGCACATCCTGAGCTCCTTCAAAGGAATCTCCTACCATCTTTATGCAGATGACATCCAACTGTACATCTCCTTTAAGCCCCATGAGATGTCTAAGCTGCAGCTGTTACACACCTGCTTAGACTCTATCAAAACCTGGATGGTGGGAGCTTTCTTCAGCTGAATGAATATAAGACTGAGATCCTCATCTGTGCCCCAGACAGGCTGGTTCCCAAAGTCAGAGACTCTCTTGGTCAGCTTGCTTCCCACACCAAACTTTTCGTCAGGAATCTTTGCGTGACCTTTGACCCAGCTCTCACCCTGGATTCTCATGTCAGTTCTCTTGTTGGCTCTTCCTTCTTCCATCTCAGGAACGTTGCTAAGCTGAGTCCCATTCTGTCCCGCTCTGAACTTGAGACAGTTCTCCACTCCTTCATCTCCTCACGCTTAGACTACTGTAACTCTCTTTTCACGTGTCTGAGCAGAACCTCCCTGAACCGTCTACAGGTGGTTCAGAACGCCTGTGCTCGGCTTCTGACCAAGTCCTCCAAACACACCCACATCACCCCGCTTCTCCTCCAGCTTCACTGGCTGCCAGTCAACTTCAGGGTTCATTTCAAGATCCTGGTTCTGGTCTATAGGGCCTTACATGGACAAGCACCATCTTACATTGGTGATCTTCTTAGTCCCTACACCCCCAGCAGGTCCCTGAGGTCCAGTGATCAAAGCCTACTGGTTGTGCAGCACCAGGCTAAAGACCAAAGGTGACAGATCATCTGCTGCTGTGGCCCCCAGACTCAGGACCTCTCTCCCCCTGAGCCTGAGATCAGTGGACTCAGTGGTCTCCTTTAAAAAGCAGCTGAAGACTCACTTGTTCAAGCTGGCTTTTGTATGACCTTCTTCACCTCTCTCTCTTTATTCTGCTCTCCCCACCTATTCCACCTTCCTCAGGATCCACTGGTTTCCCTCTTTCCTGTTCACTCTCTCTCTTTCTTAACTTTTTTTAATCACAATTAACTATTTTTTGCTCATTTTAAATATATTTTTAAACATTTTCTAAATGCTTTTTAATATTTTTACATTTTTTGTTTTTGTGAAGCGCCTCGTGATTTTTATCTTGAGAGATGCTATAGAAATGATATTTTCTTCTTCTTCTTCTGGAGCAGAAAAATAAGTAAAACAAGAGGGATGGTGGCCCTGGAGGGGCATAAATGCACACAACTCCAAAAGTCTTTGTGGCCGATTTCATTTTCACTACATTTGGAAATCCTCCCAACAGATTTTCCTACTGCTATGGGTGCACCATGTGCAATCCAAGAAACAATCCACAAAGTGCATCGTGCTAGCAAAGCACCAAAGGCATGATGGGGTTGTAGCCCAAATGATGCACAATGGCCCTGTTTTAGATGTCTCCATGCTCCACCCATGGTCTGATGGGTGCACTGAGATCCCACGTTCCACACTGAATACCTATAAATGCTGTTACAGTTGCTACACATACTTCATGAGCTCATGGTTCTCCACGTTGGCTAGCTGTTAAACTGTGGGGTAACGATGATTTTGATCCCTCCAGACAACAGGGTGTAGTTCCAAGTTGGTTCACCCTTTGCAACTACAACAGCTTCAGCTCTTTGCATGGTCTATGAGAGCATTTGCATCCCCTTAGCATTCCAGCGGCCCACCCATGGGACAAAACCCTGTTGCGTTTGTTAAACCTGGACTTTTAAGGGTTAAATGACTGTTATCAGAAGCACAGTTGTGAGGTTCAGGTCTTGACTGTAAACCTGGTCTCTTAGGTCGAGGTCAGGACTCTGCAGACTAGGTGTGTTCATGCACACCCAACTCCTTCCACATTTCTATTAGAGCACCTGAATGCATCGTTTTGCTGTTGTGTCCCAATTCTTTAGAATGGAAAGTGGACATCCAAACAGCCAACACTGCAGGTGTTGATATTGTGCTTTTCACTGGTTTTAGGAAGAGGCCCTTCGCATGTAAAGCAGACCTTACTGTCTTGATCCTGTTCCTGCCGAAGACCTGTTGCCACAGCAACCACAGCCCGCACCTCATCAGCTCCATTCAATCCACCTGTTCTGTCATCAACCTAATTCACCACACCTGCTCTTCCTGCTATATAAGACCCATTCAGCTACCCAGTCATCGCCAGATTATTGTACGCTCTGCAAGCAATTCTCCAGCCTGATTACTCACCTTGTCTTCTGATCCCGACTCTGCTCCGTCCCCGACCTCGATTCTTGGATTTCCCCTACGGACTATTCTCTATTTCAGATCTCCTGGTAACGACCTCCTGCCTCCTGACCTAGCCTCTGCCTCTCTTCCCTTTTAATAAAACTCGTTAAACTGTCATTCTGTGTTGGGTGTTTTTACGGATCCGACAGTCAGCTCGTGACACTTACTTTGATATTAAATCAGTCAACGTTCCTGTGTGTGCATCAATTCCAGGTGAAAACTGTTAACACCTTGGATGTTCTCAGGTCGACTTTCCTCTTTTTCCATCGTCAGCTCTGGTTTGTGTGTGTGTGCGGTGTTTTGTGTGTGAGGTGTTTAAGCCATATTGCAACAGATAAACCTGACGTTACAGTTTGATCACAAAGAAAAGGGTTCACCCCACCATCTCAGAGCGCCGGCGTCCTTTGATTGTCTCTACCCACATCCTGCTGATCTGACTTTAATTTCACACCCTCGTGAGCTGCTTTTTTCACATATCTAAGGAGGAGATGAAGCGTTTTAATCAGACTCCCAACACTTCCAGGGAATTGAATGTGGGTCTGGGCTCGCCCTTCGTCCTTTCCCATGAATCGCCTCAGTAATGCGACATCGCAGCCTGACCTCTGAGGCGTCACCTATTGGCTGCAAATTATTTCCACAACGAAGAGATGAAGAGTTAAACACGGATTATGTGGATCCTGGTTCTGTCCTACTTTATGACGATTCTCTTAGTTGCACATCGTGCTGTATACAGAATGGTGGATTTCTGTTTTCCCACTGCTGTGATCGGATTATTTCACACTCGTTTCTCTACTTGTTATTATCGGATAATTAACTGAATGTAGAACAAGGAGTAGCTGTGACAGACATGACAAAAACATGCTATTGTGATGCAATAACGATGCAATTAAACCCGTGAAACAAGAAGACCAAAAGTCAAATGTTTCTCTTTAAACGAGGAATTTCTCTTGTTGAGTAAATTTAGAGAAACATCTGAGCTTCAGCTGTTGAAAACGATAAAAGACGAGACGTCGTGTTGTTCTTTAGCTGAATAAACACTCGAAGGAGCAGGAGAGGTGGTGGTTAAAAGGCTCCAGAGTTTGAGCATCTGTTTTTATTTGTGTTCTGTGTGTTCAAGGTTTCTGCACTTTCACAGGAATCAGCGTGGTGCAGAGCTGTTTAGGTTTGACCCATCGCTGTGCCGAGATCTCACCGCTGTGGCGTCTCTGTGTGATGCTTCATGAGCTCACCTGCCTGTCAAACGGTGTGGGATTAGTGCAGAAAACAGCTTTGTTACAGCGTTAAAAGCCTCTGCTGCTGTGCAAATGCAGCAACTACCACAGTGCATTCTGACCGTGTCAAGGCCAGTCTCCTGGGTCAGCCCAGAACCAGTTTCCACTTTTGGAAACAGAATTTTTTTTTGCATGAAAATCTTGAAGGATTTACAAAAATTCTCTTCTCTCTGGTTTTCTAATCACTGCTTTGGTAACAACGTTCATTAAGTCTAAAAATAATGACGTTCCTGGGATAAAACTTCACCTGCAGCGATGAAACCAGCCTGTTTGGAGGTTTTTCTAGTTCCTATTGCAGCGATGGTTTCTTAGTAAAAACTATGTGTGCCTCGTTTATTCAGGCAGACGCTCACCTGACACAGAAGAAGAGATGTTCTCCTGAAAGTTTGATGATGTGGGAGCGTCTCTACACTAAATGTGCTAACTGCTTTCATCATCTAACAGCTGGTGTGGTGAAAGGTCATGCCAGGCTCCCCAAACTCTCATTAGTTCCTTAAGTTACGACCTTGTCAGAAATAATAATGTCTTAATGCCCATTTTTTTGCTCATTTTGAATATATTTTTAACCATTTTCTAAATAATTTTTTACATTTTCATGTTTTGTTTTTGTGAAGCGCCTCGTGATTTTTATCTTGAGAGGCACTATAGAAAAGATTTCTTCTTCTTCTTCATCTTCTTTCTTTTTCTTTTTTCTACTTTTTTCTTCTTTTTTTGTTTTTCTTCTTTTTCTTTTTCTTCTTTTTCTTTTTTCTTCTTTTTCTTCTTCTTTCTCTTCTTCTTCTTCTTTTTTCTTCTTTTCTTTTTCTTCTTCTTTTTCTTCTTTTTCTTCTTCTTCTTCTTTTTCTTCTTTTTCTTCTTTTTCTTCTTCTTCTTTTTCTTCTTCTTCTTCTTTTTCTTCTTCTTCTTCTTTTTCTTCTTCTTCTTCTTTTTCTTCTTCTTCTTCTTTTTCTTTCTTTTTCTTCTTCTTCTTCTTCTTCTTCTTTTTTTCTTCTTTTCTTTTTTCTTCTTTTTCTTCTTTTTCTTCTTCTTCTTTCTCTTCTTCTTCTTCTTTTTTCTTTTTTTCTTCTTTTCTTTTTCTTCTTCTTTTTCTTCTTTTTCTTCTTCTTCTTTTTCTTTCTTTTTCTTCTTCTTCTTCTTCTTTCTCCTTCTTCTTCTTTCTTCTTTTTTTCTTCTTTTCTTTTTCTTCTTATTTTTCTTCTTCTTCTTCTTCTTCGTGCAGGTGGCTGTGCTTATGCTAACTTATTAGCATAAGCACAGCCACCTAAAGCATTTGCTTATCCGCTGACTGAAACCTGAAAACCAGAGTTTGGCAGGTCTCGGTCAGACGTGTGAGGAGGCTGTGGATTACTGCTGTTTTATTTTTGGAAAGCAGAGATTTGCACTTTGAGCACTCTGTTGTGGTTTTCTAGCTGGCCGGCTCACTTCTCGTTCTAACAACAAGCCTCCCCCTCGAGCACCTGCATCTCAATGATCTCTGCAAACACCAGAAGCATCAAAACATCCGCGCTCTTCCTCCCGTGTTTTCCTTCTCCTTCCTCATATCACCTATTCCTTGCTGTCCTTCCTCCTCATCCTCGATGTTTCACCCATCCTGCCTCATAGTCGGAGACACATAATCAATACCTGCGGCTTTGCACTCCAAGTCTTATTGACTTTGTTTTTCAGGAAGACTCCATAAAGAGTCTTTGGGGAGATTCTGTCACTGCCTGTTTCATCCCCCGGCATTAAAACCTCTTATGTTGCCACCTAGAAGAAAAAGTTGAGGAGGAACTCTATCTGCCTGTGTGATAACTGGAATAGCAAGCACCAGCCAACGGCATCGGCGAGGCCGCAGACGCCGTTGAACACCATGTGGGGAGAATAAAAGCAGTCCTTCAAAGACCCGGGGAACACTGATGTGGCTTTCGATGAGAGGCTGCAGGAAGTGTCGATGGTTTTCAGAGATAAGCTGCAGGGCTGCTCAGGAATGGAACAAGCCCAGATTTTTTTCCTGCTCTGTAGAAATGGGAAAAGACGTGATTATCGGGGCTGGAGAACTGTGAGCAAGCTGTGTGATTAAGCCCCTGGGTGGAAAAGGTCCTACCTGAGCTCTGACCGTGTTCATTTGTTACCATGTTGGAACACAATCCCACCACAAGTCCGGTCAGGACTCTCAGACTGTGTCGAGACTAGGGTTGTCACGGTGTGAAAATCTAACCTCACAGTTATTGTGACCAAAATTACCACGGTTTTCGGTATTATCACGGTATTTGTTTAAACGTGTTACATTTTCAGACAACTAAATAAACCAAATATATCAGGAAATATTGTCCTCTGTTTGTGTCTAAATTTTGCCTAAAATGTGTTATTTTGTAATTATGTTGTTTATTTGTTTACATTTTTCCCCTTTAGTCTTTAAAATACCAATATTTGCCCATAACTTCTTATTTTATGTCTGTTTGATGTCATCATTTTAAGCATATTAGACCAGATGATACTCCGTACTCAAGTAGCCTTCTAATCAGATACTTTTTTACCCTTACTTGAGTAATAAACCCTATATCAGGAAAATATTGTCCTCGGTTTGTGTCCTTCCAGTGAGCTTTGCAGATGTGGGAAAATGTCATCAGGCAGTAATCATTGTTAAATTCATAATTATTCTCGGAGAGAGACCAACTCTTATCTGCCCCTGGGAGCCCCGTAATGCATAGCGTCATTTCAACATGGCGGTGTCCGCGACACGGTTTATATGCAGGTAGCGGCGCTGCGGCTGCTTTATATAGCGACTCGTTGCATTCTCCCTCAACCCAAATCCTCGGACCACGCATTTTAGCTAAAACGCTAACGTTAGCTTGCCTTGCGTTGACTGTAGTTGTGGGTGATGGTCACGCAGATGTGTCATGAGATTTGAAGCGTTGCTGCCTTTCACAGACACTTTTTCTGCATGTGCTGCAAACAGGATAGCCGTCTTCTATCAGCTGTCCCTCGGCATTCTTCAAATATCCAAAACATGCCCGTACTTCCCATTTTGTCTTCTTTGAGGGATAATAAATGTCCTGAGCACAGCCGACGAGCGACGCAGCAGCTGAATCGGTCACATACTAAAAAGCAGCTGAAAACTCACCTGTTCAGGATTTGGTGTGACCTTCATCACCCTCTCCTTGTTATGCTCTCCCCACCTGTTCCACCTTCCTCAGGATCCACTATTTCCCAGGGGTGTGTCCAGGGAAGAAGAAGAAGAAGAAGAAGAAGAAGAAGAAGAAATCATTTCTATAGCACCTCTCAAGATAAAAATCACGAGGCACTTCACAAAATAAAAAAATGTAAAAAAAATTAAAAAGCATTTAGAAAATGTTTAAAAATATATTTAAAATTAGCAAAAATAAGCATGGAGTGGCCTGGGGTAGCCACCCTTGGAATCTGATTGGCCACCCCAGGTGCTAACACTAATTTGCCTTTAAATAGGCTTTTCATTGTCCACATTAGGCTTGGGGGTAAAACAAAAAAGGCATAACCGTTGGTGCCACCCATGCACAAAGTTGTGCCTCACCTGGGCCACCCCATTTTAAAAGATCTGGACACGCCCCTGCCCTTTCCTATTCACTCTCTCTCTTTCTTTACATTTTTTTAATCACAGTTGTCTATTTTTTGCTCATTTTAAATATATTTTTAACCATTTTCTAAATTCGTTTTTATATTTTACACTTTTTGTTTTTGTGAAGCGCCTCGTGATTTTTATCTTATGAGGCGCTATAGAAATGATATTTTCTTCTTCTTCTTCTTCTACTGATCAGACGTATGTCGTAAAGGTGGGTGTGGGGGAAAAAAAGAGGATTTCCGTCAGACTCTTTAGAAAACCACCAGACAGGATTTATTATTAGATAGAAGTTTAATAATTAAATATGTAAAATAATCTGTTCCAGGGACACAACAACAGAACTCTCTGTCTGGACCCGGCTCCAGAACCTGCAACCTTCCGATTACTGGAAAACCCGCTCTTCCTCTGAAGTGAAATTCCTCACACAGATCATTGGTGTTTAGATGCTCACATACCTGATTGGCCTCTATTTTCTCAAGGGCTTTGGATAAAAATGGAAGGTTTTTTTGGTCTATAATTCATTGGGTCATCTGGATCCAGAGAAGGCTCCTGAAGTAGAGGTTTGATTACTGCAACCTTAACCTGTTTAACCCTAATGCCCCCAATTGGGGGCCTCTACAGTTTCATGCCCCAAACATCTACAACTGTCCACATTCTCCGAACACAACTGAAACCACAACCAAACAGCCCAGATGGGAAACAAGGCCATTTTAAATTGTAATAAATTAAGATGCAATGATATTTGAACGTTATTTTAGAAGAGCATCTGACCTTCTCTGGTCTCTGCTGGAAAAAAGAAAACCTTGAACAAATGTAGTTGAGGACCCCTGGAATAAATAAAACAATTGACTAAATTTCCTAAATGGAATTTGAACTCACAACCTCCATCCTGCCAGCACGTCCACACAGGGCAGCTCTTCTAAAATAAAGTTCAAGTATTATTTTATCTTAACCAAAAAACCAAAAATTGCTTTGTTTACAATCTAAACTGGTTTGATTGTAGCTGTTGCAACAGAATGAAGTGACTGTTTCCCCCTCTCCTCTGCACAGAACTAGTCTGCATGAAATGTGGCCTCAAGGTCCTGCTTATTTTCAGCTCAACAGAAGAATGAAGAATGAACTCTTTTCTTTTAGTTAATCAAAGAACTCTATTTTAATAAAGCTAATCCAACAAAGTGCTAGTCAATAATAAGATGTGACCAATCTGTGAAATCAAAATATTAATTACTTTATCATAATCCTATAGAATATAATAAGTAATATGACTTTAAATGTTTCCACTAGGACTGATCTCACGTAGCGTTAAGACATGACACATTGCTTTTACTGATCCAATCAGAATCTGCCAGATCAGACGGAGGCGTGGTTTTGGTGGTGTTTGGTAAATCTGTCATCTTTTCATTCGACCATAAACCAAAACATCCGAAGTATAAAACTATGCCCACGTCATCTTTAACGCCAGTTTAAAGCGTTCTAGAGAAGTTGTCGGAGTGGCCAATCCGTAACTTTCCTCTTCAGCCGAAAGAACCAACGACAAGCTGGATAAAATCTGTTGCTGTTCCAACTGCTGCAACAGTTCCTTTCAAAATAAAAGCTGAACCATCAAGACTCAGGCTCGGGTCTCACCAGACGCCAACAAATTGTCGCGACCCGGAAGTATCTCACAGACTGGACTGGTCGGCAACCGCTGCTTTTCCTACCAGCTCGGTTCCAGAGAAGGTCATGCTGGACCTCGACATTCCTGATCTGAAGGGGACCTTCTGAAGGGTAGGTAGACCGGCAAATGGCGTTGAATGTGTTTATGAATCTCCTAACCAAAGCTTAATGCGAAAACATCACCTTCAGTTCCCATCAGAACTAATCGCTTCTTCGGATTTGCTGGTTCTGAGTGACATCACACCTCATCCATTCACTGTCTCATCCACTTTAGTTACACCATACAATTAGTTTTAAAGTCAGTCTAGTTTAATGTGTTAGTAATAAAATTCTTAACTTTTAAACTCGATTCTCTCTCTTCTGTTGTCTCTGAGTGGATATGAAGCTGTTATCTATAAAAAGTTCCAATCTTTTGGTTTAAATAACCTCACAGATCCGTAAGGTTGATTTCATATTTCCTATGGAATCCTACGCCTTATGGCTTATTAAATAACATATCATTTAAATCATTACACTGTGCTCGGGGAATGCAATCACTGACACTTGGGACATGAAACTCCAAAGGCCCCCAGTTGGGAGGCGCCAGGGCCCAACAGAAAAATGGCCTGGGGCCTAAAGGGTTAAAATCCTGTGGTACGTATCAATTTACTAAAGATAGACTGATTATATCTAAAATGGGGGCAGCAGCCACAGGAAATGCATCTTTAAATATTCTGGTTGGGATTGGATCTAAACTACAAGTTGAAGGTTTAGATGAAGCTAACATTTCTCTGAAAGCTCAACTGGATCAAAACAGTTCCAACACTCAGCTTCAGCCCCTCCCCGCTGGTTGAAAACTCATCCATCTCAGATATTCCTCCTTGTATTTGCCACACCTTTAACATTCATCCTGTCATTCCGGGATAGCGGTGTTGTGAGGTCTTGGCTCGTTCTGCACGACGCACACAGACGTGGTCGCAAAGTGGCCCGGCATTCCTGCGGGAACGTGTGGGGTAATCCCATTAGAGGGAAGGCCACAGCTCGTAGCTGTCACAATGACGAGGAAGGAACCGGGCGACAAAGCTTTGAGGATGAGAGAGGATCATGTTAAGTTGCTTCAGCGTGAGCTGGAGGGGCTTTAGAAGACGCTCACCTGAAACAGAACATGCTTGGTTAGCAGGAGCTGGGCGTGCTGCAGAGGAGCGAAGGTGGTGTTGGTGGAGCGCTAATGAAGGCGTGTGCTGTCAGTCAAACAGCTGGTGGAGCTTCTCGTGGTGATCTGCACCTCAGGAGATCCATTTCAACTACATCTATCAACCATCAATCACACTTTTGTGTTTCTGCTCTGCGATCTGCTCATTTCACCCGAGAGCTCGCGTGTGGGATTTACGCCGACGGAACGGATTTCTCTGGAGACCGCACGAGATCGTGCAGCCTGCCACACATTAAGTCTCATTAGATCAAATTAAATCCTTACAATTTAAAGCTAAGCAGCTGCTAAAGTTTCACGCAGGTGTTTGAGACTTTTGAATGAGCTTTTCTCTGCTCGTCTTCCTCAGTGAAATCAATATTCACCTTGCAGACCTTCATAAATCTGAGGGCTGATGAAAATTTGCTCATTGCATCAGAAAATACATTACTCTATATTGCTGGAAGCCTGTGAGACTCGCCAGTCAGCAGGTGAGCTTCCGTAAGCCCTGATTTCATTACCTTTTAGCATCTTTTGGCCACGAGAACAGGGAAAAGAAAAGCCTCCAAATGCATGCTTTCCAGGCAATATACAGATCCTAAAATATACAGCAGACTGTAATATTTTATGCCTGCTATAAATAGGAAGAATGATACTACAGCAGAGATGAGAAATCATTACTTGTTTAGGCTTGGAGGTCCCAGAGAGAGTTGGTAATCCATACCATAATATCTTTTTATTAAAGCCTTAAAGCAGGTCTTGTTAGCATCAGTTTGTCTGAAAACGGGACCAAATGTGAAATGAAAGGAATTGGGATTTATTCCCAAGACGAGAAAAGGACAAAAATTCGTCTGAAAGGTTTAATCAGCGAAAACAAGTTCACAGTCTCTGTTTAGTAGAAGCGTTTCACTTTGGAAGCAACATGAGATTAAAGGGGCATTATGGAAGTGTGACAGCCAAAACATGTATAGAAATAATAAATGTCTTCTTCATACATTCTCCTGCAATGCCCTGGTCCTGTAGAATGAGCCCTGGCATTTTTACTGTGATTGCCTGTTTTTCTGTAAAATCACAGAAAAAGAGAGATGCTCGGGTCGAGCAGGCTGCTTCATGCGCGTTCACGCTCAGGCATCGCCCGTAGCATTTGCTATCCGTAGCTTTAGCAGCAGAGAGAGAGGCAGTGCCACTTTGTCGCTGTTCCTAACGCCTAGTGACAAAGCTAGCTACATTTCTGAGGACCCTTAGCTACTTTCTGTAGAACTTTCTTCTAGATATTTCCTGCAAATTAGCAACAAAATAGCCATTTTCACTCCGAACCGTTCTTTGGTTTGACGTTGTTTCAGCTGTCATCAAGGATATAAATGTTACAGACAGTGTGAATGTTACTAGAGTGTAGCTCACCTTGTAAGATATTTGACTCCCATGCAGAAGACCTGGGTTCGATTCTGGATGTGAACATAGCTTATTTAGAGTTTCTTTTTTACATTAATGGTATATTTTGTACAGTAAGATGCCCAAATTTTTATTTGAGACTCGCCGAACGGCATTAAATTCACAGATAAAAAAGATGTGGGTTCAACTTTCATTTTGGAACAATTTTTCAAGCAAGGGAAGGGAATGATCTGAGCATGCAGGAGGACTGACCCGTCATAAACCTCTGTCGGCTGTGCTGAAGAGAAAGGTACAGAACCACATTATTTAATTAATTAGCTGTGTGTTCTCCTGTCCTCTGTCCTCCGGGCCACACACACACACACACACACTCACACACACACACGGGACCGTCTCAGCTGTTATTTTCGTTAAGGAGTGTGCACGTACAGCATGCGCGCCTCGTGCACGAGCCTACTATTGAAGCTGTCGTTACGCTTTAGGCCTGAGGGGGCAATCGCGAGCATAAAAATTCAAAAGTCCGCAAAGTCCCTTTAAAATCTGGAAAAACATTTCCTACATTAAGTGTTATAAAATGGTGTTTTGTTTGTGTGCTTCCTGTTTGAGTTTGGTCTCTTCTGTTACACCAAAACGTATTTTTGCAGCAAGCGTGAAGCCGAAACTGTTAAACGTAAAAAGTGCTCAAATGGGGAATATTTTCTGAATCCCGTTTGTATCGTCATGCGTCCGGTTTTTGTGCAAGAAGCATTCAAAAAGTAGAAACTAGAGCTAACTTCCCCCTGGCGGCCGGTTCCATGGCATGCTTCAAGTCCCGCCCCCTCTCCATTAATGAGGAAATACACTGTTCTTGTTATTAATTAAGGTTACAACTCAGCTACGTTTATGTTCAGGTGTGGACTAGATCTATGTACTCTTCTGGTTGTGGTTTATTTATTTAGTTAAGTTGTTGTGTTTTTGTTTTCCTGGTTCTCTTTTGTTGTTTACTTCACCTCTTCTCGTGTTTTTCCTGCAACACACCTGTTGATCATCTCTAATCACTCACCTGCTCCTCGTTCTCTAACGATCTGCTCCACCCCATAAAGAGGCCTCTGCTTCCCAGCCACTTGTCAGATCTGTTGATGTTTTGGAATTTCTCCATAAGGAAGACGATCCCTCAATGATTACTGAAGTAACGGACATCTGGAAACTTTTAAATCATTTTACATGTAAAAATATCTGAAAGCCATCCATGAAAGATCTTTATTTGATGCTGGTGTGCAGAAAAGCTCCATGTTTAGACCTCTGTAAACGGGATGTCGCAGCTTTAGTTCCCAACTCTGGGAAAAGTCAAATCAAACCTTATTCATGATCAGTTGGGATCTAATGAGCTCCTCTATTAACCTGCAGAATGCCTCAACAATAGTTGTGGTCCTGTGATTTGACAGGTCCCTCCTTTGGCCTCTAGTCCAGGCGAGGTTTCATCTGTAAAGCAAACCAAGCAGAACTGAAATCAGAAGGTGTGTTCCTGATTCCGGATCCTAAAACCAGCTGCTTGTCACCTCATCGCGCTCTCAGTTCCTCGCTAACCACAACCCTGGGCAGCTCAGAGGTGTTGCAGCATTAGCGACTAGAAAACACAAAATCACAAGAGGAAATACCTTTCCTGCTAGAATCTCGGTAAAGTGGCTCTCCCTGCACGTCCATGAGCCGAATTCCAGCCTTGGCACAAATGTCCTTGTTGCAACTGAACCACAGAGCATCTTAATGGTTTTTTTCATTTATCCCCCCAAGTTTTCTCTAGTTTTTGTTTACGATTTAGCGGCCACCCCTGGTTCTCTCTCAGAGTGCAGATTTTCCGCACAGTTCCCAGCAGCACCAGTGCCTGGCCCTTTTTGAGACCATCCCTGGTTCATCCTGTTGGAAGTGTGTCACTACGGTTGCAGCCCGGTGTTTCACATGCAGTGGAAAACCCACGGAGATGACCGGGAGGCGTCTCAGGCCACAGCATGGACGTAATTTTTTGGGGGGGGACAGGGGGGACATGTCCCCCCCACTTTTTCCAAAGTCAAGCTTTGACCCCTGCACTTTTTACCATCCAAAAACAATATTACGCTATATTAAATTGACTCTGGTTGAGCTCTAGGACCAAGCAGAAAACAACCATTTGTGCTGAAGCCTGTTTCCCATTAGAACATACTGTAAAGATCCCCCCCCCCCCCCTGTCCCCCCCACTTCTAAAGTGAAAATTACGTCCATGGGCCACAGCACTTTCTGAGCAGAGACTCCTGCCTAATGGGCTCGGCACACTGGAGGCGACATCACCTCTCCATCCATTTTCAATGAGACATGCGTGACAAAGCGATTATCGCGGGTCTCCCTCCTACTAAGGGAAATGCAAAAAACGTGCATGGGAAATTTTGCACTCGTGCACGTGTCGTGCACAGGCGGCCCAGCGACGCGATCCCAGAAAGTTGAAACATTTTCAACTTTTCATCGCTGTCGCTCGGACGAGGACCAATCACCAGAGGTTTCATTCACTGACCAATGAGCGGACAGGATGCTCCGTACACCTCCGAGCAAACATGGAGGAGAAGTTGATGCTTGCTTTTTATAAAATTAAATCAGAAGTAAGATTTCACATAACTCTAGCAGCACCTGGTGAAACATCATATCGTAGCGGTCTGCGCCGCTCTCTAGCCGGATGGCTCCCCTTGTCATCCCCCCACACATACATTTAACTCACGGTGCCAACAGGCACCGGACAATAATATGCAAATTAGCATCTGGCCACATCTGGGTGACTTTCTGGGTCATCGTCAGCTACTTTCTATCGGGCGGAGTTGGCAACACCGCTCGCCGCCGCGGGTCGCCTCCCGTGTGTCGGGTGATAAAAGCGACAGCGAGAATTTCGCTGATCGCGGTTGCTTGTTGCCTCCCGTGTATCGAACCCATTCCTCTGGTCTAAACCCACATTTTCAGCAGTTGACCTTTAAAATATATTTTACCGTTTATGAGATTCTATTTCCGGCTTTTGACAAAAAATAAATTATTTCAGCAGAATAACTTTTTATTGGACCGAAACAAAAATATGATCCCCTTAAGAGTCTTTATTTACACTTTAAACTGAGCAGAGGTCAACCAAATCCTGCAGAGTCAGCATGTGATGCTGGAATCCCTTCAGTCGCCTCAGATCTGCCCTCCAACAGGCCTGTCGACCATCCCCGAGGTTCCTTTCCCTCTCCCATCTGATATACCGGATCAAGAGCCTCCTGTAGAGGGAACAGATGGCTAGAGCCAAGCGTAACCCAAGGTCCTTCTACCCGCTGCTACTTCTCCTCTCCTTGTTTGTAATTATGCCCTAAGGGGAACAACCCAAAGAGGCTTCCCAGCCTTCAGCTCTTGGCTCCAGCTCTTAACTCAAAGGGAGAGATGGCGGGGCGCAGCTCGTGGGGGGTCAGCGTGACGCATGGTGTGATTTCAGGAACGCTTGGCACAGAATGAAGAAACTCACACGTGAACTCTGCTCCCAGCACACGCTGTTATCATATAATGAATTCCTGGAACTGGGAAGCACACATGTGCAGCAGAGATAGTGAGTTTTATTCTTGTAATCGTGGAAGCATCACAGAAGCTGCGAGATGCTTCCAGGGTGGATTTAGAAGGGAGATTAACGCAGAATACTTTAAGATTCTTTAGCCGTGGTTTTCCTCCGCCGTTAAATCCGAATCAGCTCGGAAACGGGCGACTCCTGCGTTGACCCGGACGTAAAAGCCCAGCAGCTGTGGAGCCAAGCAAGCTGCTCATTGGGATTCTTCAGTGGAAGCAAGGAAATGCAATAAGTGACCTCGAGCACGAGAAGACCTCGCAGGGAGCTCCGCCTGAGGAGGGTCGGGATTGGAAAAATGCAATCTGTCCGGGGTAAAGCCTCTCGCTGGGTGACCATGAAGCTACATCTTTTTTTTTTATCCTAATAATTTCTACTAAAACATAATATCATCCAGCTACTTTTGAGTTTATTTAATTTAGCACCAGTTCAGGAGAACAGAAACCAATTTACGTTTTCATTAATATCCTCTTTCTCTGAATAATCAGCAGGAATCAGATTCCAGACGAGGGAATGACGGGCCAGCCGAGCGCCTGATGAAGCTCACCCGTTAGTGATTTTATCTGAAATTTAAAGCATGTTGTTTATTGTTGGTTTGCCCTTGCTACAAGCTTTCCTTTATTCGTTACGGGGTGATGTGACTGTCACCATCTGAGAAGCTGCCGAGCACATTTAAATTTTAAAAACAAGACATCAGTCTTCTAAATTAGTTTTCTGATACGGGAAATCTCGCGAGATGAAATGTGACTTGGAGCAAACAAACATGGTGGAGGGGGAGCGCGCTGCACATTTCCGTCACCTCGCTTTCTGATTGGCCGAGCGTCGCATGCGGCAGCGGGCGCGCTTGCTTGTCATCAGAATTTAACCCAGATTGGTCCCTATTGAGACAGATGATAGATTATTGAAACATCTGTCTCACTTACCCTAATCCTGTTACCGTAAAATGTTTAATCCGCGTAAAATATTTAAAATCCGAGAGGAAAAACGTGTTCTTTCTCTGTATGTTGATGTTTTATGGGTACCTGATGAGATTTTCAGCATTTTCTCAGAATAATGATGATTTAATAGATAAAACCAGATTAAGAAGTGAAGAGGAGGTCTCGTTTAGAAGTAAAGGTTAATGAAATTCTGTGGATTTTAAGCTGATTGCTGACATGAAATCTAGTTTATCCTCCAGAAGCGGTCAGCACCCAGCAAGCGACAGCTGAATTAGGATGACGGACGGAGCTCGGCAGCACGTGGTTGTTAAAAAGCTTCTGGGAGCTATAAATGGATTGAAGTTGTTCCAGATGAGAAGAATGTGGCACTTTCTTTGATGTTCTGTGTTTATTTCTAACTCCTCCGAGTCAGCGCAGGTAGTTTCCACATAAAGAAAGCAGACTATGTCAGCAGCTGCATGGAGCCTCTCTGGGGAGCCGCTCAGAGACAGAATCATAGACAACCTCCCAAATAACAAGTGACAGGAAGCACAACTCCTCTTCCTCTGGACACGGTAAACCGCAGATCCGTGCTTGTGATTTCCACAAGGAGGCCTTCCGACTCCGAATGTCAGCGGCCTAATTAATCCATCCCATAATAAACGCTGCTCTGACTGGAAGGTTAGGAATCCAGCGATTAATTAGCTTTAAAGAGTTCAGCCGACATTCGCATTTCTAATTTAATTTTCGCTCCTGATGAAATGGTCACGTGGACCCAATTATCGATCGGCTGCAGGCGGGCTGATGCTCGACAGCAGGGCTCATTTTTCTGCTGCGGACGGGCAAAAACATCAGCTGCTGCTTCTTCACTCTGTCCACACTGTATTAAAAAATAACAGGAAGACAAGATCCTTATTGTAGCGGCAGAGAGGCAGACAGCACCGTGATGAGGACTAACTAGTGGCGACAGCTGGCTGACGTGCTGACACGGTCCGGGTCACAGTGCTGCTCCAAATGTCCAGAATATTGTAGAAAACAGAAGTGATGTCTTTGCTCTCTGCATACCGGTGCTTTGCTGGTGGTTTTCTTACTTTTGGATTTAATCAGAGGTGGATCTGATGATCAGGAGGGTTTCCTCCACCTGATGTTTACGGATGACTCTTCGTTGTTATTTTTGACCTGTCAAAGCCACCGTCGATGTAAGGGTCATAGGTCATTCTATCAGTTGCCCAAATAGGCAGCTGAGTTTTCCTTCCCAACAAAAAACTCATTTTATTCTAATGGTAATTGTAATATTAAAGAATTCAAGCAAATCTTTTTTGGTATTTTTTATTTTGCAACGAAACTTTTTAAGAGGTAAATACTTTTTTATATATAACACAGTTAAAATAAAATGCTTCACATAGCTGGAGTGACATTTATAAAAAAAAAGGAGGAACTGATTAAAAACGATTGATTATTTTAAGTGAATTAAAAACCATTAGAAAATAAATACGAAAGAACACGCAACAGCAAGGTAAGAGTTATGTCAACTCAACGAGAATAATCTAGACATACAGGTAATAATGTTTAAAGCTTCTTTCTGGAGTATTCCTCTTATCCGATGGCACCATCTAGTGGCCGACAAGCATATCACACAAAAACTCTGTTGCTTAGTTTTTTTAAGATGGCAATTTCACGTTTCTTGTTTATAAATGTGTTTCTGTAGCCGACAAAAAGAGCTAAAACACGCTGTTTTACTAGTATTATTCTCACGTCAAGTTGTGTTCTCATATATTTATACACTCAACAAAAATATAAACGCAACACCTTTGTTTCTGCTCCGATTTTTCATGAGATGGACTTAAAGATCTAAAATTCGTTCCAGATACACAATATCACCATTTCTCTCAAACATTGTTCACAAATCAGTCTAAATGTGTGATAGTGAGCACTTCTGCGTTGCTGAGATAGTCCATCCCACCTCACAGGTGTGCCACATCAAGATACTGATCTGACATCATGAGTAGTGCGCAGGTGTATCTTATACTGCCCACAATAAAAGGCCACCCTGGAATGTGCAGTTTTGTCTCACAGCAAAATGCCACAGATGCCACAAGCATTGAGGGAGCGTGCAATTGGCATGCTGACAGCAGGAATGTCAACCAGATCTGTTGCTCGTGCATTGAATGTTCATTTCTCCACCGTGAGCCATCGCCAAAGGCGTTCCAGAGAATAAGGCAGTACATCCAACCGGCCTCACAACCGCAGACAAAGTGTAACCACACCAGCCCAGGACCCCCACATCCAGCAGGATCACCTCCAAGATCGTCTGAGACCAGCCACTCAGACAGCTGCTGAAACAATTGGTTTGCATAACCAAACAATTTCTGCACAAACTGTCAGAAACCATCTCAGGGAAGCTCAACTGCATGCTCGTCGTCCTCATCGGGGTCTTGACCTGACTCCAGCTCGTCTCCGTAACAGACTTGAGTGGGCAAATGCTCACATTCGATGGCATCTGGCACGTTGGAGAGGTGTTCTCTTCACGGATGATTCTCGGTTTACGTTGTTCAGGGCAGATGGCAGACAGCGTGTGTGGAGTTGTGTGGGTGAGCGCTTTGCTGATGTCAATGTTGTGGATCGAGTGGCCCATGGTGGTGGTGGGGTTATGGTATGGGCAGGCATCTGTTATGGACGAAGACACATTTAAACTGATTTGTGAACAATGTTTGAGAGAAATGGTGATATTGTGTATCTGGAATGAATTTTAGATCTTTAAGTCCCTCTCATGAAAAATCGGAGCAGAAACAAAGGTGTTGCGTTTAT
Organism: Nothobranchius furzeri; assembly: GCF_043380555.1. Lineage (NCBI taxonomy): Eukaryota > Metazoa > Chordata > Actinopteri > Cyprinodontiformes > Nothobranchiidae > Nothobranchius > Nothobranchius furzeri. Next base: position 41,934,740 of record NC_091758.1, on the reverse strand, counting down.
ATTTTTGTTGAGTGAATTTTAAAGACTGTCGTTCGTGAAAAGTTCATCAGCTCTGCATCAGCCGAGGTATTCCTTAAATGTGAAGCGTCTAAGCGGTAGTCTAACGCTATTGGTTAGTTCTGGTTGGCGCTCAGTTTCCTATTGCACGGAGCTCTGCCGGGCAGGGGGCGTGCTTAGCAAAAAAAAAAAAAAGACGTATTGCTTACATTATATCACAGTTCATGATAAGATAATCACTTTTACGGATTTATGAAAAATCTTACATCTTTTCTGAAAGGAGAAAACTCCGGAAAGCAGCTTTAATCCTGAAAATGTCCTGCATGAGGTGGGCGGGGCATAAGCCTTGTACTGCAACCCGCCAACGGGGGGGGGGGGGGGGGGGGGGGGTTGTTCTTTTGTCTCAGCTTCAACTTTGTTATTCTGCCTATAGTTAAGAGTAAAATGAAAATGTTGTATTAATTTATTAAATCTTTTCTTGTATTTTAGAGTAAATATTAGATCAGCGGAGAAAACTTTTTGCTTCAAAAATGAATGTTTCACGTAAATCCATGAATTAGTTTAGCTTTTTAAGAAGATCTCAGTTATTCTGTTTATCAGAGTGTTGAGAAGCAACATGTTTTCTTTAAACTAAAGAGTGTTTATGCAGGAATGTAATCTGTGTTAAACATACATTTGTTTGTCACCCTCAGGGGGTCCTCTGTGGCAGCCATTTTGAAGCAGCTAAAGAGGAAGCCCGCCTCTAATGCTGCCTTTATAAAGTGAAATGCCTGAGTGGACTGAGGTGATTGGCCGACCTGAATTGGAGGGGGGGTCGGAGAGTATATAGGTGGACTGCTGGGTGTGGTAAGGGATCTCTGAAAATGACAGAGACTGGAAGAGAGTTGGATGGGTGGCCATTTTGAATACTGCTGGGATTTTCTGATTTTTCTTTTTTTTGGACCAGAGGAAATAAAATAGGTTTTCCTTGTTTATCAACCAAGTCATCATGTTTCTTTTGTCCTCACTACACTTCACTGTGTAACACAGAGTTAAACCCTTGATGAGCTCCAGACGTGTGCTTCAACACGCCCAACAATATAATCGTCTTGTTCTAGATGTTTGGTGAAGATGATTAGTTTTAATTAGCTGGATTGTCACATTTGATATCATGGTTTCCAGCTTTGATTGACAACAGCTCTGAATAAAGTCCGCACAGACACGCCTGCAGTCGGCCGCTCTAGAAACAAACATAAAATCAGTTAAAAAGTAAATATATTATCAATTTGTCGTACAAATACTGACAGAATCCTAAAGCTAATCTCTGCACAAACATTTAAATGTATGTGTGTATTTGAACAAGCATCTGCAAGGAATAAACAAAAATAGTTGTATTTTAAGTTTTAGTCGGCACATGGAAAGGGCGGGGCTTAAAATGTGTCCTGCAGCCTGCCACTAGGGGGAGCTTCTGGTTTTTCAGCTTCAGCTCCTCTGACGTGTTCCTAGATCTAATTTTTATATTTATGGTGACAAAATGGAGTCGACGTCTGCAGCTCCAGATCATCAGTCCGTTTCCTTTGTGACCTAGTACTTTGTGTTTTCTACCATCACCTCCTTTAGCAGACAAAGCGTAGGTCTGTAGATAAACGTGAACACCCTGAATCATTTTCATTTCTTTTTGCACACAAACGTCTCAGTTTGGGAACAACAGCTTATGTGAAAAAATCCATTTATTTCCAATAAATCCATTTATTTCCAATAAATGTTGCCAAACCCAGACAAATGAAATATTAGTATGTTAGTGCAGCAGCGTTGATGACTCGTGATCTTGTGACAACTACAGAACCGGTGTCCACAAACATTAACCGAGTGGTGCTTTTAGAGGGGTTTTTTTTTTACTTGTGGAAAGTCTTTCAAGCGTCCCAACTTTTATTATCTGCTAAAAAAAAAACGACATGTTTGCCACAAACGAGCATTCAAAGACCCTCAGAAGCTGCACCTATAATTAAATCTGCTGACGAGCGTACATTTAATTTTCTTACTGCATCTTCACAGTAAAAAAAAGGCAAAAAGTCTAAAGTTATGAACCCGGAAAATAGTTTGACACCAAGTGAATTTAACACAACAAGCCCTCCATCAGACGCTGTTGGGGGCTGGTCTGCAGCAGGAATGGATTTACAAAGATTCATAAAGACGTTGCTGTGAGTGTAATAATTAACATGACAAGGCTGAAAAGCACTCCGTCTTAACTCCTGTTCATTAGCGCTTTCTGGACCGCGGGCTCTTTCTGCCATTTGGAAGACGACCAAAACCCCATCAATCACCTCCAGACAGCGTTTGGCTCCAACCAGAATGGTGCAAATTTTCTTTACACAGCTCATCTTAATTGTCTAACTTGCTTCATTAGCTGGAGAGCCTTTTAGCTTGGAGGATGCAAACCTGTCAGAGCAGAAAGAAGAGCGTTCGGTGACAGCGCGCTCAATAATAACACCCCGTTCCTCGCTGCTGATTTAGCCAAAAGCCAGTCCAGTTAGAAACCAGAGAGAAGATCCGTCAGTCCGACCCGTGTGATGTGCTAAAACCAGAGTCGTGCCAAGCGACCCGTGAGCCGAGCTTCGTCACCGAGGGCTCGGACGGTTATCCAGAAGCCCCGTGGGAGCTAATTAAAGAGCAATCAGGTGAATTTATATGATTTCTAATAGCCTCCCAGGAGTTTAAGGGTTATGGGTTAAGGAAGAGGGAGAAACACCAAGATGTTTGTTATGTACTGGAAAAATGAGAAATACGAGACCTTAAAAGGATGTTTTGTTGTTTCAAAATGTTTAAATACTGACTAAATGTATTACTTCATTTATGATTAAGTGGTTTTTAATTTTAATCAAAAAATAGGAATTTGTCATTATTTATGTTCCATGAAGATAAGCGGTACTACCTGAGATTAAGAGAAAGAAACAGAAAAATCTCTTTCATTTGTTCGGTTTAGGTTGTCTGTTTGCGTTTTGATTAGTGGTAACAAATCAGAGCATTTTGAAGTGCAAGTTGTGATTCTAAATGGGTGAAGAGCTCTGAAAAACCTTCAGACACAGCTGATATTCACTGGTCAGCTCTGAGGAGCTTCAATTTCTCGTCTCTCACTCCCTACATGGGAGTGGAAGCTTCTCCCTTGGTCAGAAGGAATCAGAACTTAAATAAATCTGTTACCGTTTCAGTTGAATCCTTGTCATCAGAGCATTGTTCCAACATAAATAACAGCTCAGCATGAAAATTACCCACTTTAGCTTCAACGTTAGCCTCTAAAAACAAAAGGATGCCGGAGCTTCTCAGGGTTACAAGAAATAACTTCAGGGTCACTCCTTTACTGGCTTTGGTTCTTTACAAAACAATTCAGTGTCAAATTACAAATGTCGACGTAGCAGCATTAGCTAGCACAGACGCAACAAGCCCCCAGGCTCTCAGATTGTAAACAAAAACTTTGTCCCTCTTTGGCTTTTTGAAAGAAGAAAAACAGACAATAAGTGAGTTAAAATGCTGACTAAATTATTACATACTGCACCTTCGAACCAAAAAATTACTCACAGAACTTTCTTTAGTCCTTCACAATAAAGGCCTCAAAATTACCTCTTAATATTTTTTAAAACTCTGATACAATAGTTATTACTTCTACTTCTGTTTTCTTTACAGTTTTTTTCAACTCCAAACACAAATGACTACATGTGTTGAGGAAATGTGAGTTAGAGATCATCAGACCTGTACTGGCTTAGCCTTTCATTCCACGTTTATCATAACTTTTTCAAATTAAATGAAATTTAGTTTGAACATGATCTCAGAGTTTGAAATTTTATAACGCAGTTAAAACGTTTTCTACAGTTTTTGTTTCTTCTGAGAGCTCCTAATAATCCCAACAAGATCAAATGTTAAAAGTGAAGTGTGGATAAACACACGCTCACACACAAATCCAGTCCTATTATTAAGATGTAAAACGAAGCTTGATGCTCACCAGGAGGAGTTTTAACTTGATCCCTCATAAAAACACCTCCATCTGCTCACTTCATCCTGTTTTTTGTGTTGAAACATGTTTTTCTTTATTCATTCTGTGTTTCTTCTGACTGCATTATCTGGTTCTTTTATAACACAGATGTTCTACAGTTTTACTGCAACGACTATCACTAAAACTCAGGAAAAACGTGGGTTTTTTCCTGTTTTTCTTAAGCAAAACTCAAATCTCCCTTTCATGGCTGATGAAATCCAGATTGAGCTGCTTTGGATTTCTTAGGCCTAGTCCACACGTAGCCGGGTTTTTTTTTTTTTTACGGATATCCGCCCCTCCAAAAACTTGCATCCACACCACCTTGTTTTTAAAAAAACTCTGTCCACACGTACCCGGATAAATACGTTGTTAAGGACATGCCAGACCTGTAGGCGGCAGTACTTCCCCCGTTCTTAACCTCGTCCTTCGTCTGTGGTCTTCCGCAAGGAGCAGTGATTCCGCTTGCAAAAACAAACAAGCACAAAGCGCTTGGACAATTGATAAAGCGAGCGCAGCTCTGAAGGCATCCATGATGCCGGCTAGTGTAAACACAGGTCGCACACGTGATGTCAGCATTTTTTTGTCGCGGAAAGTGACGTTGCGGACCTTAAAACTCCGGTTTTGTCCGTCCACACGCAGACACCCAAAACGGAGAAAACGCAGATCTTCACTTTGGCCGGAGTTTTTAAAAAGATCCGTTTTCGTGTGAAAAAACTCCGTTTTCGTGTGGATGACGGGCCAAAACGTAGAAAAATATCTACGTTTTGGCAGATCCCCGGCTACGTGTGGACAGGGCCTGAATCAAAAATAAATCAATACAAACAAAATCCTCTTTTGTGCCATTCTTTCTAAAATGTTTGTAAGTTGTAAAGTTTTAGTGGTTTTTCAAGGTAAGAGTTGTTTTTCATGTGTCCCATCATCCGTTCTTCAGAAGACAGGCTGAGCGTTTCCTGTCGGGAGTGAAGTGCTTCTAGTCTTGTAGAGATCCTGACTCATGTTCTGTAGAGGAACCGGAGCTGAATGCTCCACTGGTTGTTGAGACCTTTAAGAGTTGAGGTGTTTGCTTCAACACTGACTCATTTCTTCTGTTCTTTGGGGATGACGTAAATCACGGTTCAGATCTACAGCGGAGTGTTATGGCAGGTTAATGGTTTTTACTGTCGAGGAAGATCACATCCATCACTTTCGTCTGCCTCGGCTCGTGGTGTTTATGTGCAGATATTTAAAATTTAAACAAAACGTTTGTCTACTGTGGGCATCTAAGCTCTTTGTTCTGTCATGTTCTGGGGAAAAAGTCTAACCCAAGACATGCAGAATCAGGAGACGGACAGAAATTCGAAGGAAAAAATAAATATTTTATCTAAAGATCTAAGGGCGCACTGGAAGTCCAGCGGGTGAGGAAAACGGGAAGCTGCGTCTAGAGGGGAGAGCAAACAGAGGTGAGTACTGGGAGTTGTAGTCCAACGAGAGAAACTGAGGGAGGGACTTACGGGGTCGAGGAGACCTGAAGAGCTGGGGAGGGGATGAGCCAGGGTAATGGTCCAGGATGAATAGCGAGTAATCCAGGAAGGTGTCATGGGATGTTTCCGAGAGGACGGTGTGGGGGTTGGAGAGGGAGCGGGGTACAGTGGAGAGTGGGTCAGTCTGGACGGATGGATGGAGAACCAGGAAGCAGAGCCAGCGTGATGTCCTACTGAGTTCGATGGAAATCCTGAGGTGAAGCCAAACCTGAGGTGAGTGGTCCAAAATAAACACCCAGCGGTTAGTCGAGGTCAAAAACAACACACACGAGAGCACAAAAACTAGAGACGAGTTTTGAGGGCAAGAGACTACCAGTCAGTAGTAATCACCCGGCGTCGAGTAGCGTTCACCATCCTCCTTATGAAGTAGACCCGCTGATTAGCTGACGAGGCGCAGCTGCCACTCCCTCTCCTGCAACCAAACACTCAGAGATGGTGAAATGTGAGAGGAGTACTCACCCCGGCTCATGACACTTTGTTCTCTAGACAGTGTTACGGTTACATTTTGGTTTCAGAATCAGAAAGCTTCATTTGTCCCAGAGGGAAATTAGAGTTTCAGTACACACAATTCAGAGAAGAATTGGTGACTGTGGTCATTCGCAACCCGAGTCGCGCTACCTTACTTCAATTTGAAGCATTTGCGTTTACGGTTGGACCCCTGCACCACTGAGACGGATATTTTATTCGTTGCCATGAAGAAAGAGGCTCGTCTAAAGTTTCACCTCTACCAGGCTGAAGGACATTACTTCCAGCTGCTTTGAGGTGTACCTCAAGGCTATACCCTGGGGCCACTGCCGTTTATTCTACAAAACACAATTTTAATTAGTAAATATCTTGATATCAAGTATCTGCTTGTCTGCAGATGGTATCATTATTTATACTCTGAATCCACACCACAGCGAGCTCTCCATCTGCGACAGGGTTTCTCACATTTTTGAAAGTTTAGAAATTGTACGAAAGTTAAAAAAAATGTTGCTTTATTTGTTTTAATTACTTTTTAAGTGATGTGTGAATAAAGATACAGACAATCTAATAAATGGTTTATTTGTTTTTCAGAAAACATTTTAAATTATTACAGCATTTTTCAAATAATCTCACTCACTTTTCCTTATTTTACACGCAGACGCATCACACCCATCCAGTTTCATAACCTTACTACTTTCTTATATACTTTAAAAGTGTATAAACTGTATTGCTCTAAAATTTCTTTGAATTAAAGGGCACTAAACCTTTGAGTGGTAATCTGTATGTGGCACTGAGGAGCCAGTTGAGGTGGCTCTGGCATCTGGTCAGGATGCCTCCAGGACGCCTTCCTGGTGAGGTTTTCCAGGCACGTCCAACCGGGAAGAGACCTAAAGGAAGACCCAGGACACGCTGGGACTGTTTCTCAGATGGCTAGGGAACGCCTTGGGATTCCCGGGATAAGCTGGCCCAAGTGGCTGGGGAGAGGGAAATCTGGGGCTCCCTGCTTAGGCCTCTGTTAACTCACTAGCTCTTTTCCATCATATGCTCTCATATTTATTCCTTCAAGTTGCATGAAGCTTTGTCTGCTTTACTTGGCTTTAGACGCTTTTTCCAAGCAATCCTTTTTAGCCTTAAGTACATTAGAGAGCTCTGACTTTGTTTTCATTTTAAAATACCTCTGCAGCTCTGTGCCACTCTGCAAAATGTCTTCCGGCTGATGAGATGAACTGGGGAAACATAAAAACTGCAGGAGGGCATAGCTCAACAAAGGCAGAAAGAGTAAAATAAATAAAGCCTGTGTGTTGTACTCCTGCAGGGAGAAGGAGGCTGCAGACACGTGGCGGTTTATGTGTTTAGTCATCATGCTTTTGTTGCTTTGCATGCACAACACAGGCCGGTGTAATTTGATGAAACCTCCTCGCTCTCGTAAATGAGTGCATTTACTGCAGAATATTATCAGGAGAACATTCATTATTAGGTGCTCTTCACAAATCGGGGCTCTGGGTATTGAGTGGTTGTTTTGCAGAGCCTCTCGGGCGTCTTCCTTATCTCCACCTGTTCTTAGAGGATTCAGTCAGTGATTTGTTTTCCTCCACCGAGGATTTAGTTCTTTGACGTGCCAAAGGTGGTGCCGATAGCCTGATCTGCCTTGTCTTTTTTAATGCTGTTCTCCATTAAAACGATACCACTTGCATAATAGATTCTCGCTGCGACACAAAGGGCTTCTCTTCATGTCAGATTCTATAATTAGGGGTCTCTTCGAGGCACCCTCATTACTATTCAGCTATTGTTCTGTCTGCCATGATTTTTGGCTCAAATCTCCTTCTTTAGCTTCGGGATTTTGGTGAAATGGGAAAGAACCGTCTTCTCTGGAGCTCAGGTGGACTTCGCCATAGAAACATGATTTGGATTCAAGCAGGTCATGGAAAGTTGCACGGTCTTTATCTAGACTGACGTCTTTATAACATTATTTTGATTCGTTAACCCACACATACATCTACACTTTAAAGGTGTGGTTCACTGAAAACCCATTTTTATTGATTATGTCTGATTCTAATGGATCACTGAGTGTTTCATGCAGGCTGAACATGAAAATAGTCTCCTACACCTGTCCACTGCATTAGCTTCTGATAGAAACTAAACTGTGAAACTCTAGGATTAGAAAAGCCTGACAGATCTACGTCACACTGTCACTTAACATTCCTGGACTCACCCATCTGGACTCTCGACGGGGAATGCTGTTGTTGGTTTAGTGTGCAGGAAACGGCAGAGAACGTCTGGGCTAGTAGAAGCTAACTGTTAGCTTTAGCAACTCCACCACACCACGGTTGTTATTTGTGGAGATAAAAGATCCATGTTGCAGAGTTATTGGTAGAGTCATGTTGCTGTCAAGCGCTTCGAGTCAAGATGTCCAAATATCAGGAAACAAGAAATCCTGCCGTCTGCAGCCCCTCTCTGCTGCAACAGACTTGTCGCTGATACAGACAAATAGAGTCTTAGTTTGTTTAGTTTTAGTCCGTGAAACTGAATTTGTCATGAAAAACAAAAGAAAATATTTTTTCAGTGAAATTAACACTGGTTGTTACCATGGCAACCCTAATCACAGACATGAACACGTACCCCGTTGGGCGCTGGAGAACGTACCAGCATCACCGCCATGCTGGGTGGGTTCCTCGCTCTCCAAACCCAACTAACTGAGCAACTACGCCCGTTTTTGTGCAGCCTGCGGTTGCAACAACTGGCGTGCTAAGAAAGCAGATCGCGTGGGATTACTTGAGACTTTTCTAGCCTACAAATTGGGATTTCAAATTTTTATTTATATTTTATTATCATGCCATACCATATCTCTGATTTTGTGAAGGAGCATAATAAAATGTATTTTTTTATTTGGGTCAGCACCTTCCTCAGTAGAAATAAACGCACTGGTGGCGAGTGGAGACCCGCCCAAGATGGCGGCTTGCCGCTACACCAGCTCCAATAGGCAGCGCCATTCCACATCACATCTACTTATGTTTATGTTTATTTATTTAGCAGACGCTTTTATCAAAAGCGACTTACAATTTGTAACCCATAGGGCATGTTGTGATCTGTGGGGGAAACCGGAGTACCCGGAGGAAACCCACACACACATGTGGAGAACACGCAACTCCACGCAGAAAGGCCGCAGCCGAGTTTTGAACCTGCAACCTTCGTGCTGCGAGGCAACAGTGCTAACTACTGCGCCACCAAAGATGTCCGTGAGTCACTGGTCATTACTATGTTGAACTCATGAAGCTACTGGGGGTTGCCATGACAACCTCAATAAGCCACTGGCAGCAGCGTTCACATTTCTGCTGATCTTGGTCATCGTCACACAGCTTCATCATCGCTGGTGGGTGTGGGTTAGGGATCCGTAAGCACCCGTCCACATTTCCTCAGACTTTCTAGTTTGTTGTTGTTTAACTTTTTTCCTGGAACTGTAAGACGAAACATCCCTCTCACCTCCAGCAACTACGCTGATTAAAGATGTGCTTTAGCTTCTTACAACTGGAACACTGCACGTCCTCTCTGTTTTAACGGTTCATCACTAAAGCGCCTAAAGTCACAGGTTACGCCGCTCTATCGAGTGGCCGTCACACGTGAAGGAGCGAATGAGTTTAAAAGGGTGTGATTTAAATCGATCTACAATTATTTCAGGTTACATTGCAACAAACTGTTAAATCAATTCTGTCCAACACACTCTGATAGTTTTGGTTTTAGCAAAAACAAGCTCCGTCTCCAGAACCCTGAGACGGATGCAGACTGCTGGCGTACTGGGAGAAATCCAACGCCTCGCCACGCCACGAATGGTCAATAATACAAAATCCAATAGTAAATGATTTATGAGGCTGTATCGGATGATGTCATGCAATGATTTAACATATGAAATAGTGGCATTTAGTATAACATGATACATTTGAACATTATTATATTACGTTACAGATCAATACTCTGCATGGCTTGGAGTTTTATAAATAAAAAAGATGAATAATTACTGTCAACCAGGACTGCAGAGGACTGGAGTCTCTGCTGCTTCCTGCATTTATTCAGGAAAAGTAAAAAAGCAAACCTTTCATTTTGTTTCTACTTTTTTTAAAGCCCCCAGATGTTCTGTGAGGTTTCACCAATAGCAAATTGTTTTTTTCTGTCTTGTGAAAGTTTTATCAAACCTCCCTTTACGGAGGTGGAAACATGGCGGATGAACTACAGAGGAGAAAGGGTGCCACACATGATTTCCCAGCAGAGAGACAAAGCAATAGCAGCTCGGAACATGACGGGCATCCTGCAGCTCCCTGTGAGGCTTTCATGTTGCGGCGGTGGAAACTCCCACAGGCACCAGTCAGAACAGGAGATTCATGCGAGAAGCATCCTGCAGACAGACCTCGTCACCCACATGACAGACTGTCACACAACAACGTGCACGTTTAAGAGACTTTCCAGGATGCACGGCGAATACTGCAGATCTTTGGTGTGTTCTTGCTGTGTTTAGTTTCAAATTCCATCTTTCAGTTCTTTTTAAAACACAGAAAAGGTTCATTTACCTGCAACGTTTCATTTGCGGCTGCAAACATCATCAGGCTGACGTCGATGGTGGCGTCACTTCCTTCGTTTATCCGCGGGCAGCAGAGGACGTTGTCGCCCTCTGCTGCCCGCTCTCTCCTCTCCGATGATGCAGTCCCATCCAATGTGTAGACCCCATCGTCCCTGTTCATGGTCTCACATCCCCTTCTCCTTATCTCGATTGCTTCTGTTATCCATCTTTTGTATTTGTGTTGTTCGGTGGTTATGATCCTTGTGTTGTCTGAGTCCATCACATGGTTTTCTCTCATGCAGTGATCCGTTACGGCCAACTTCTTTATTTACTTTCTGCTTCTTGTTTTGCTGCTCTTGTGTGTTTTCGACTTGTTTCTTTCTCGCACTCCTTTCTGTGTTCTATTGTTCGTGTGTTGAGTTGGCGTCCGGGTTCTCCTACGTATGTTTTATTGCAGAGTTTGCATGGGATTTCGTAAATGACTCCACATTTAAGTCCAGCTGGTGTCTTGTCTTTTGGGTGCACTAGTCTGTTTCTAACTGTTGTGTATGGTTTTGTTGGTGTGTTTATGTTGTGTTTGTTCTTATTTTTTCTGTTATGCCTCTGATGTATGGTAGGGTCATCACTGGTTTTGGTTCTTGTCTTTCTGGGTTTCTGGTTCTTTGCTTAGGTTGTTCTTTTCTTTCTGTTGTTGTTTGTTGTTTTCCTTTGTTTATTGCCCATGTCGGGTATCCGCAGGTCTTTAAAGCGTGTTGTATGTGTTTGTCCTCATGTTTACGGTCTCTTTCTTCTGTTACCATGTTTGCTCAGTGATATAATGTTCTGATGACTGACATTTTGTGTATGGTGGGGTGTTCTGATGTCCATAATAGATATTGGTCTGTGTTTAGGGTCCCGTCGGTCTGCCTACTTATTTTCATGTCCATAAATGCTATGCTGCCTTCTGTTTCTGGCTCATAAGTGAACTTTATGCTGCCTGTGTCGTCAATGTTATGCATGTGTTGTGTTAGTGAGTCGGCGAGTTCAAAGAGTGTCGTAACTCTCTCTTTCTACAGCTCTGACAGAACCCCGCCCTCCTCTCCCAATGATTGGACAGGAATTTGAGAAACGTGATTGGTGGCTAAGACTCGTGCTCTCATTGGTTCCACCCAAGTTCCTCCCACTGATGCTAGAATCGAGACAAAAAGATCCGTAACTCGAGGTTTGTATCTGTAGAATGAAATGTGTGTTTTGAGAGTTTTGATTTCAAACCTGAACCTTGATTTTTTCTATTTGGAAGTCTGCTAGTTACAAAACAAAAGTTTCATGTTTCTGAATGAATGTTTGATGTTACAAGATGAGTAGTAAATGTACAAACTAAAAGTTTGATTTTACAAAATAAAAAATACATGTACAAAATACAATGTTCCTGTTACAAAACAAGAAATACAAGTACGAACTGAGAATTACAAGTTAGAAAACTAAAGTTACAAGTTACAAGTCCAAAGTTACGTGTGATGAAACATGTTCAAAGTTACAAAACTTGGTACAACTTACGCTGAATATTGTCCCAATCCTAGCTCCATAGAGCAGTGGCTACGGCTTTTTGTTCCAGGTCTTCCATGAAAAACTGGCACAGGGTGGCTGATAACGGGTTACCCATGGCGAAGCCTTCCAGTTGTTTGTATATTGTGTCATCGTATGTGAAGTAAGTGGAGTTAGCTACCAGTCCTATCAGTTCTATGTCATCTGCTGTGAGGTTTGTTCTTCTGTGTAAACTTTTGTTTTTTTCCTGATTCTGTTAACTACTATGTCTATGTTTTTTTTAATACTGCAGATGTTTTTTTCTCTGTACATCGGTGAAATAAAATCCTCACCGAGCGTTTGCTCCTGCTGTAGCAGCTGCTAGGCTACATGCCTGGGTTTTGCATTTGCCTCGAGGCATCTAAATGTTTCATCAGACCAGTGAGGGGATATGTGTCTGGCTCTGGAAGGATGCTGGTGAGTTTTGATGGTGAAAAGGTTTTTTAATCTATTTCATATTTGTTTCAGTTTGTCTGTGGAGCCATCCCTCCATCTTTTCTCTAAACCACGTATTCTCAGTGGGGTCACGGTGAGCTGGTGTCTAAATGCAGCCAAGAGGTGGGGGACGCCATGGACGCCTGACTTTATTTAGATTTAATCTCTGCTCCGTGCAGCTTTGTTTTGGGTTACATTCCATGTTTATAATTTAATTTCTTTCTTGTTTCCTGTTAGCCTATAAGCTATACTCCTTCTTCTTAGCTGCATATATACTAAATTATTTAAACATTTCATTTAAACCATAATACATATGGATGTGTGTGAGTTGAACCAGTTCTCTCCACCCTACACTACAGCTGCATCCTTTGCTCCACCGTACTCCATCATGGTTAAAAATGAGCCGTAATGATGTGAATAAAGAAGCAGAGTCATTTGTCTTCAAGTCTGATGCACCTTATGGTCTAATTAAACAAAATCATCTTAGTCTGCAAAGCGTCCTTCCAGATGTGAGCACGTTGTTTTATGGTTGTTGTCACTTCAGGACCTTATTCAGGGTTGGACATCATTTCATTGAGAAATTGAAGAACGGTGCACCTGAAGAGCTAATCATCTCACTGTGATCCGACTTTCCCCTTCAGACGCTCCTTTTTATTCCGAGAAATCTTTTACAAGTTGGAGCATAAAGGATGGAGCAGCTCCAAGTGTGAAGTTATTAGTAATATGTCTAAACCTAACCGGCATGAATGTGAGGCTATTACGGTTACCGCAGGCCACCGACTATTAACCTGTCTCCTCTGATTAAGTGCAGCTATGAGAGAAAGACGCAGACGTGAAGAAGAGGAATTGGAGGATAAACGGCCGGGGCGTGACGAGCATTATCGAAACAGTGAGGCGGAAATATTGTGGGATTTATTCCAGTCAGTGATTATTCTGATTCAGCTCATGTTGATTAAAAAAGAGATTTGAACTCCTCTGCTGTAGATATTAACATGGTAGGTGGATAATTTGTGGTTTAATATCTGGTTAAACCGAAGGTGCATTTATCACCTCGTTCAAAAGGGTAATCGGAGATCGGCGTCGCGTTCTGCTGAATGATTCCTCACAGCCAGCAAATCAGCAGAATTAAATAATAACACGGAAGACGAATTATTTTATTTATAAGCTTTGCTTTTGTCACATGTGCTCATTTAAGTGTAAATGCTGCTTCTGTGGAGCTTAAAGACACAGAATTAGATTTTAGAGGCCTGAGGGGTCCCTCAGGGTGCTGTACTAGAACCAGCAGAATAAGTCGTAACTTTAGACAAACTTCAACCCACTGTTTGTTCAAGGGCTCTTATACAAACTGTCAAATGTCCTTGATTTGTCAATCAGACATCAAACAATGCTTGGGAAATAACTGCCTACATTAAACACTGACATTTCTGATTTTTGCTCCTGAAATTCAGTATTAAAGTGGACTATTGGGCTCAGTGGTGTTGGAGGAACTAACACGTCAATCAAAAGGAACAAAGCTCATTTCTCTGCTGATTAAATGACACCAATAACTAATTGTTCACATAAATTATTTCTGTGGTAACTTGATTGTATTTTACTAACTCAGATTGGCCAAAAAGCTGAACATGCTGAATGTTGTACAACACAGGGGCAGTTTTATGAGGGGGTCCTTTTTTTTTTTTTTTTACTAACGGTGCTGTCTAGTCCTGTAAGCTTGACCAGGAACTTGAGTGATGCGCTTCATGATGTCAACACAACGTCCAAATTACATCCAAGACAAGATAATCTGGGATGAGCTGGATTGAAGGCAATCGTTTTTCAGATCGGACCCATTTATATGACTAAATGTGGACTCTAAATACCCTGTGCACATTAAAAATGCATGTTTCATGTTTGTAATAAAGTAGTCGGACAGCTGATACGTGTGTGCAGGGTTCTCCGACGCTGCTCAGGAACGTGATTCGAACCATTGAAAACAGACACCAACACCAATCGCTGCTCTTACATCCTGTTGTGCTTCTCATATTTGATCTGACAGCAGTAGAAGCGGTCTGTGCCAAGCGGATCCCTCCTTAGTTCAAGTTCAAGGGTAACTTTAAAGAACTGCCTCTCACCGTGATAACGTTTTCTCTGCTGCACGGACCTCGTCTGGAATTTTCTCTGTTTTCTCACCCTCGTTGCTCCTGATTCTTGTTCCAGATTGGACGACAGGAGTTTTCATCTCTCCTTCCCTGGATGCAGGCCGGGGCCTCGAATGAGTGCATGAAAGGTTTGTCGGGGGTGAATTTTCCTAATCCATTTCATGTGAGAACGTCTGATGGAAAGTGTCAACAGCAACGAAATTCCTTCTAGTGATTCAGCTTTAAGATAACGGATGACTCTCTGCTGGATGGAACAGAGCGGGGTGATCAGCAGGCGCAACAAGAAGCACGTCTTGAATTATTGATTTTTTTTTTTATTTCATTCTAAAAATGGACTCTTGGAGAAATGTTGGGCAGCAGACGCAAGATAAAACCAGACGTTTCAGCAGAAACTTCATCATCCAGTCAGTTAAATGGGACTTGTTTATCACACCATCAGCCTGTCACCTCCGGGGAGTAATTGTGATGACCCGGCTTCTCGTCAGCATCAAAATACCGCTGAATTATTGACATAAAACCGTAGCACATCTTCTTCTGAGATTTTAAAGTGTCCAGAACTGGAAGCACACTCATTATTTTCTGTTTCTGCATCATAAAAAATGTCCCAATCTGTCCTGTAATTCTTGTTTATGTGTTTTCATGCCACAGAAGGGTTTTAATATGATTTATTAAAAGCAAATGAAAGCTTTTATTGGTGTACTGCAGCTAAAGGGAGCAGTGATTGGGGAGGCCAGAACCTAATGAGAATAAAAAGACTTTCTGTGCATCCGAAGCATCTTTGGAACATTTTCCATTGTGCAGCAAGCGGAGCTGTAATTGTTTTGCTCGTTTATAGGGAAGCTGAAGTGGACGTTATTACTAACTGCACTGCAGGAAATTATGTTCATGCGTTCATGCTGGACCTTGATGTTTCCCGGAGGGCGGCCAGCAGCTGTAAACGCAATGTTTGAAGGAGTCACAATAAACGCTTTTCTAAAGGGGAGCAGGTGAAACTGTTACACGTCCACTTAGATCCCAGAGGAGACGAGCCGGTCGATAATCATCTACATTTGTTGTTATATCTGGGAAAAGAGAGGAGATGTTGGAAAAACTGCAGCCGTCAGCAAAACCGATGAAGTGTCTGACGGAAGTTTTGTCTCAAAGTTTGATTTTGTGGATCACGTCTGCTGATGGTGCGGCCAAACGGGGAAGCGGAATGATTTTTATGTGTTTTTAAATAAAATCAGTCTCTGAGTTTAACACGCATAGATAAAAATGGTCTTCTACCCCTATTTCCTGCATTAGCTGTCATTATTAAACAGACAAGGAAATGTTTGGGTTAGAAAAGCCAGTCAGATCTACGTTGTCGTCTTCTTCCTCCGCTTATCCGGGTCCGGGTCGCGGGGGCAGCATCCCAACTAGGGAGCTCCAGACCGTCCTCTCCCCGGCCACCTCCACCAGCTCCTCCGGCAGGACCCCAAGGCGTTCCCGGACCAGATTGGAGATGTAACCTCTCCAACGTGTCCTGGGTCGACCCGGGGGCCTCCTGCCGGCAGGACATGCCCGAAACACCTCCCCAGGGAGGCGTCCAGGAGGCATCCTGACCAGACGCCCAAACCACCTCAACTGACTCCTTTCGATCCGGAGGAGCAGCGGTTCTACTCCGAGTCCCTCCCGAATGTCCGAGCTCCTCACACTATCTCTAAGGCTGAGCCCGGCCACCCTACGGAGGAAACTCATTTCGGCCGCTTGTATCTGCGATCTCGTTCTTTCGGTCATTACCCAAAGCTCATGATCATAGGTGAGGATTGAGACGTAGATGGGCCGGTAAATCGAGAGCCTGGCTTTCTGGCTCAGCTCCCTCTTCACCACGACAGATCGGCTCAGCGTCCGCATCACTGCAGACGCCGAACCGATCCGCCTGTCGATCTCCCGATCCCTCCTACCCTCACTCGTGAACAAGACCCCGAGATACTTAAACTCCTCCACTTGAGGTAGGACCTCTCTCCCGACCCGGAGTTGGCAAGCCACCCTTTTCCTGTCGAGAAAACCTCTGACAATTCGCCTTCATGGACATCTTGGCTCGCGACGGGGAAGGCTGTTGTTGGTTTAGCGTCCAGGAAACAGAAGAGAACATCTCTGCTAATAGAAGCTAACCATTAGCAATTCCACCACGTGGCAGAACTCCTCCAGGCTTTTGTTATTTGTGGAGATAAAACATCAACGTTGTAAACCGAGTCAGTGGTAGAGTCACGTTATGTTAGCCAATCAGAGGCGAGATGCCCGATACCATGAATAATAATGAGTAAAACTCCATGTTCGGCTGTTTTCTGATTCCGACTACCTTCTACTACCTGAAACTGGAGCACCAGAGCTTTTATCCCCACAGAGAGCGACTCACAAAGCATGTATTTAAACTAGAAACCAGTGCACACCTATCCAAATTATGAATAAATGGCATTTTTTTTATCTTACAGTAAAACAAATTTGTTCATTTGTTTGTTGAAATTGAGTAGATTTATCTATCTCACAGTGGAATTGACTGAATTAATTTTCCTAATGTTGAATATTATTGATCTTGTGGATGTACAGTGAACTTCTTACCTGTGGGTGGGTTTTTTTGTTTCATTCGGCGAAAAATAAACTCTGAGCTCCCTTTTGCAGTTTAGTTAGAAATGAGTTCAAATGAAGGCACGAATGTTCGTCTTTAGAATAAAAACATCTCAAACATCCTACAGCTGCCCCCTCTGGAGGTTTCGTTACCCGTCAATCTGTTCCCATGGAAAAAAATGTGGTGGAAAAGGGTGTGCAAATGGCCGCCATGACAGAAATTCTACTTGAAATGATTGAAGTATCTGTCAGCATTGCTAATTGCAAAATAAAGTAGAAAATATGCTTTTCTGTCATAATTTTCTCTAAAAGTTTTAAAGTAACAATAGGTATCTTTTTAAACTTTAAGCTAAAGGAGGCTACAACATCACGGACTGGTGGTGACCTGGCTTTGTTGCCACTGGACTTGTAGTTAATATTTTGTCCAACGGTGTGGATCTTTTTACTTCTTGATGTAATTTAGTATAAGTTGGCTCATTAGTGTTAGCTCATTGTTAGCACTAACTACGGCAGGCTGCAGCAGGGTTTGTAACAGTTGTAATTCCACTTTCAACCAGTAGGGTGAAAGAGCAGATAACTGTCTGGTGTCACTTTAAGTTCATGGTGATTAACAGAAGTTGTTGCACTGGATGAGGGTTTGATGTCCTTTCATCATTATTTTTATAATTTTGCACTTTGTACCATAAACAGTGTTGGATTCTCATCTTTCTAGTCATGTAGAAACTCTTTTTGCTCTTTGTCATTTTCCCAGATCATGCTCCTTTTTATTTCTCCTCAGATACATCGAATTTCCATAACCACAGAAATCAGATGGCCTTTAAAGACCATAAAGCTGCACCGTAATATGACGGGATTCGAGTAAAAATCCTCTCGGATGAAATTGGCAGGAAGCGATAGACTGGCGGATGCTGGAGCTTGATTAAGGGTTTAGTCCGGAGATTTTAGTCAATAGACGGGAACGCTGAGGCAAAGCCCAATTAAATGCATGGAGCCATTATATCGGAACTGATTGCATCTGCTGCACACCTTCACACTCGACAAAAGCTGCAGTGATCAATAGGCAGCCTCTCAAAATGGACAGGCTCAAGAACCTGAAGCTGGAAGAGGAAGACAGAGGAAGTCCTTTAATTAGCTCTGAGCTCTTCTCTCTAGTTTGGGTTCAGAGGTTTAGGAAACTGTCTCAAAAAGTGACGAGCAACGCTCAAAGGAATGTGATCGGCAATATTTCATTTAAATGCATATTTATGTTTGAGCCACGAAGCAACACCGGCTTCAGTGGACTGACTTCCTGCCTGTTCACGTGTCAAAGTCAGCGCTTCATTTACTGCTGGGTTTGACAAGTAATTAAAATTGCGCCCACATTTCCTAAGTTAACACATCTCTTCAGTGGCGGGTCGGTAATCGGGAGAAACGGGAGATTTCCCGGTGGCCTGGCCGTTAAACCGGCAGGCTCAGTGATTGCCGGTCATGACGTGCGTAATATCTAAATGAGCAATCCGTCGTGCAGCTCGTCAGGGCATCTGCTGTCCTGATGCTCACACAAACGGAGCAAACTGGGCACAAAGACACCCCCTCCTCTCATTTTGTTGGGGTCTGGCAAAGCGCTGCAGACACCCACCACCCCAGAGCGGCTACAGCACCACCGCACCTTCGGCCCCAGAGGCAAAATGGGCCCAGACGGACCAGATCCGTCTATATTATATTACACCCGGCCTGAATTAATGTCCCAGTCCACCCCTGATGCGCCTGCAGCCTCTCAGAGTTCCTGCTGCTCTAAACATTAAAATAACAATTTTATTTTCTGTTCCTCACTTCTGATTACCTTCAGTGGTGTCTGTTTGTTGCAGCCACCAGGTACAAAAACTAGCTTGTTTTTTATGTGACTATTTTTCTGTCCTGCCTGTTTATTATCTTCCTGCATCTCCTCTCAATCCTGAAGAAAAACTGCTACCTGCCTTCATGTTTTTAACCTTATGAATCACATTGGAACTGCAGTTCAAAATGATCTACCGACCGCAAAAACAGCGGGGTGAGCGCCGGCCGCACCGGTGAGGTGAATTCACCGGAGGACGAAACAGGTGATGCGCTCTGCACTGTTTTTCCAACAGTTTTAACACTAAATCAACTCATAATAAATGTTTAATAAACCAGACAGAGAAAACAAAGATCAAAAGGACTTGAGAGTGGTATTTTTACTCTATATTGGAGCACAACAGGGGACTGTACTCTCACCATTCCTTTTCACCCTGTACACCTCAGACTTCCAGTACAAGTCAGAGACCTGTCATCTACAGAAATACTCAGATGACTCTGCAGTTGTCGGGTGTGTCAGAGATGGACAGGAAGCTGAGTACAGAGAGCTGGTGGAGCGCTTTGTGACATGGTGTGGAAACAATCATCTGACCTTGAACGCGAACAAAACAAAGGAGATGATTTTAGACTTCAGAAGAAACAGGGTGGAGTCAAACACTGTTTCCATCATAGGAGAAGAAGTGGAGGTGGTTGAGGAATACAAACACCTTGGAGTTCACCTGGACAACAGACTGGACTGGAGAAAGAACAGCGAAGCCGTTTACAAGAAGGGACACAGCAGACTGCACTTCTTGAGGATGCTTAGGTCCTTCAATGTCTGTAGCAAGATGCTGCAGATCTTCTACAAGTCTGTTGTTGAGAGTGTAATCTCTTCAGCCATCGTCTGTTGGGGTAGCAGCATCAGAAGCAGGGACCTGAAAAGGCTCAACAGCCTAATAAAAAAGGCTGGTTCTGTTCTGGGGACGACTGTGGAACCGCTGGAGGAGATGATGCAGAGAAGGATTCTCCAGAGAATCAAGAAAATGATGGACAACCCTGAGCGTTCTCTTCACAAGACTGTCCGACAACGGAAGAGTGTCTTCAGTCAAGAGGCTTCTTCAGTTTGGCTGCAACACTGACCGCTACTGGAGATCCTTCCTGCCAACATCCATTGTAATATACAACACCTCTTTGATGACTTGATTATTAGTATTATTCTGAGCTACTACAGCAATCAGTTTCCCTCTGGGATTAATAAAGTATTTTTGAACTGAATTGAATTTGAATATTGTCACAATCAACCCAAGGCTGGGAGGTTTACATCAGTAAGGTTTCTGTGGAGGTGACACTGGCTTTTGTTCTCCACGAAGTTTGACACCATCTTCATCAGTCTGCAGTAACGGCAACATTTTCTCTTTTGTTGACTAATTACATTAGTAATTAATAATATTAAACATTTAGAAATCATGCTGATGTCTGATTTGAGAGTATTTTCTGCAGCTGTCTGCAGGACAGGGTCTGGATGAAGGACTGTTGTGTGTTTTTGGTCCAGATGGCAAACATGAAAGAGAACCTGCATGTAACTGCTCCTTCCACCCATTTTGCTTTGGATTAAAGAATGTTTTTCTCTGGTGCCTTGATAAGGTCACAATGACACCCACGCAGCTTCTGGGCTATAAGAAGCATTAAATATTTACAGAAGGCATGTGAGTCTAAAGAGGAAAATGAATGAATTGTGTGTTACCGAGCTAAATTATTTATTTAAATGTTGTGCAAGATGAGGGAAAAAGAGAGTGGATTCAGCAAAATTAGCATTTTAGTCTGATTTATTTCATGTACACAGTGTTTTTGCATTTTTAAGACTTTTGCAAAAAGCAAAATCTGTTTTCCTTCAAAATTCATCCAAAAATCTCTGAAACTTTGATGCGAGCCACAGCTGCACGCAGCTTTACTACAGGATGGCTTAAAACATCTTGTGGAGTTTTAAATCATGCTTAATTCAGCTTAATTCTGTCTGTTGTCGTGGATTTCTGCAGATCACAGGTTACAGCTCTGTTGAAGTTTTGGTTTGGGAGGACAGCTCTTCTTGTTAGAGTTGTCTAGTTGGGCAGAAACAGAATTCCCTCCTTCCCACAGCAAACAGGTTTCTTTCCTCAGCGCTGTCCGGACTCATTTCTGTAAGAGTGCCTTCACGACCGTCCAGAATCTCCTCTCATTAACTGGTTTCCTTTCCTTCTTCATCAGCGTGGCCAAACTGCCTTTTTTCTGTTGACCTTCATCTGTCCGCGCAGCAGCGCTGAAACACAAAGTGGTTTGATCCTTGTCACGGTGAGAGCCAGGAGGAGGTTAGGACCCAAGATGCAGAACACCCAGAACGACTCGAGGCAGGAGTGGTTGTAAAAAGTTAAATCTCTTTATTTGGTTTGCACCACAAAAATGCTGCGAGGTCCGGGATGCCAAGCCTAAAATCTAAAACTCAGAGAGCCAAAAACAAAAGCTCATTTATGAGCACAAAACCTAGAGATCCACGAGGGGAACAAAACAACGCTGACACACGACAATGGACCGACAACACACTGAGACGCAGACAGGGTTATATACACAAGGGCTGGGTGGTTAGGGAATTGTGCACAGGTGAGACTAATGAACAGAGGAGCACAACGGAGCAGGGGTGGAAACCAGACCTAAAAATGGGGAAGGGAGCTAAATGAACTAAAGGGTGAACACAAACTAGAAAAACACTAACAGAAGACTAGTGATAAAAGGTGACTAAGGGAAAACGTGAGGGAAACCTAGAGAGAGCCTGGAGGGGGCTGGGGAACCACAGGGACACTGAAACCTAGGGGGAACACCTAAGGGGAAAAAAACTGGAGTGGGCTGGGGGAAACAAGGAGGCACATGAGGAACACAAGGAGACACGTAATGGAAACCTAGAGAGGGATGGAGAACACAAGGAGACACATGAGGGAGACGTAGGATGCAGACCATGACAACCCCTGCTGACCTGGTGTGTTTTTTCTGGATTCCCTGGAACATCGCCTAAAGATCCTGTAGCGTGATGAATTGTCCATTTCTGACCTAAAAGGCCCTGATCTGTTTTGCTCTTCTCAAAGCAAAACCAGAAGTTCTTAGGTGTGTTTTTGCTGTGTCGTGGTTCTAATTCCATGCTTTCGTTCTTTTTAAACACAGAAACGGTTTTGTTTACCTGTTTTGTAGCTACTTTCGTTCTTTTTAAACACAGAAACAGTTTTGTTTACCTGTTTTGTAGCTACTTTCGTTCTTTTTAAACGCAGAAACAGTTTTGTTTACCTGTTTTGTAGCTACTTTCGTTCTTTTTAAACACAGAAACAGTTTTGTTTACCTGTTTTGTAGCTACTTTCGTTCTTTTTAAACGCAGAAACAGTTTTGTTTACCTGTTTTGTAGCTACTTTCGTTCTTTTTAAACACAGAAACAGTTTTGTTTACCTGTTTTGTAGCTACAGTTTCGCCGACGGCAGCTGCCGTCGGCGAAACTGTAGCTACAAAACAGGTAAACAAAACTGTTTCTGTGTTTAAAAAGAATGAAAGCATGGAATTAAAACCAGAAGTTCCTGACACAAACCTAATCTGCATGAGATAGTGCTCAATGTCTCATGCTCTGCTCCTAAACTGTTTCTTCCTTTCCAGCTCAAGAGAAGAATGAAGACAACGGACTCTTTCTTTTTAATAAATCAAAGAACTCTATTTTTAATAAGCTAATCAAACAAAGTGTTAGTCAATAACATACTGTTGACCAATCTGTGAAATGACAATGTTATGATAAGTAGTTATAATAAGTAATATAACTTTAAATGTTTCCACTAGACTGATCACACGTAAAGTTAAGAATCACATGACTCAGAGCCTTCCAGATCTGACGCGAGGCGTGGTTTTGGTGGTCTCGGTCATAAATCAAAACATCCAAATTATAAAACTACGCCCGCGTCATCTTAAACTTCAGTTCAAAGCGTTCTAGAGAAGTTGTCGGAGTGGCCAATCCGTAACTTTCCTCTTCAGCCGAAAGAACCAACGACAAGCTGGATAAAATCTGTTGCTGTTCCACCTGCTGTAACGGTTCCTTTCAGAACCCCTTTTTGGGCCTCACTAGATGCCAATAAAACTGTCGTGACCCGGAAGTATCTCAAGACTGGTCTGGTCGGCAACCGCTGCTTTTCCTACCAGCTTCGGTTCCAGAGGAGGTCAAGCTGGATCTCAACATTCCTGATCTAACGGGAACTTCCGCAAAGGGTACGTAGGCCGACAGAATGGCGTCTCAATGTGTGTTATAAATCTCCAAACCAAGCTTAGCGTGAAACATCACCTTCACTTCCGTCAGAAGGAATCGTTTCTCCGGATTTGCTGGTTCTGAACATATTTCACACACACACCATCCCCAGTCTTCACCTTAGTTACATCATACGTTTAGTGTTTTAAGTTAGTCTAGTTTTAATTTGTTTAGTAGTAAATCTTTAAACTTTTAAACTTGACTCTCTTTCTTTCGTCTCTGAGTGAATACGAAGTGGTTACATAATCCCTGCAATAAAAAGTTCCAGTCTTCTGGTTTAAGTTATCCAAAGATCCATAAGATTGATTTCATATTTCCTATGGAATCTCACATTTTATGGTTCATTAAATAATATGTAAATTTAATCGTTAAAATCCCAATAAAACAAAGTCAAGTTTTTTATGGCGTCCATCTTTCTTTTCCTCACACCCACTGGCTTACTTCCTATCCTAGACTGCCCCCTAGTGGTGAACACAACAAAGTTGGATAAAACCGACTCACCTTATGAAGGTTCTTAAAGGAGGGGTCGGAACTAAATAGGAAAATCCTACGTTTCCCTTTTTATCCATTTACTTAAGGTTTGGTTCTTGGGTGTATGTAGCAGCTCCTGGAGGGAAACTCCACGCTTCTCTCTTCAGTTACTAGCAACAGGTTTCCATGACAACCAGACCACGGATCCCTATTCTCCAAGACCATATCAGAATCCAGCTACATGCCGAAAGATCTGCTCATGCCAACCTGGGTTGTTGCTTAGAAGGACGCTAGAGTGGCTGATTAAAACCGTCTACAACCAAAAAACACGTTGGTGCACAAAAGTTCCACATCAAATGTTCTCCATCCAGAACCTTGTTCCACCACAAAAACAGATCAACACAAGGCCATTGTGGAACCATCATGTTCTGTGAAAGCCCCACTAAGGACTTGAAGTGATGCTCAGACAGCTTAGTCATCTGCAGTCAACCCTTCGGGGATCCTAAAGTGTTCCCAGACCAGAGTTTTGTGTCTGTCCAGTGGTGTCCCACCAGTGAGCTGCTCGGACATAGCCAGAAGGGAGCTGACCAAAGGGATGAGGCGGCGATGAGGGTTTTCTCTGGGTTCCTGGCCTCATCACCAAAGCTGCGACCAACCACCCCAAAGAGGAAGCGTGTTCGGCCTCTTGTATCCAGATCTTCAGATCCAGACTTCAGATCTTTGTGACCATAAACACGTTTGGTTTTTAGTTGTGTAGTTCAGGTTGCCGTCTCCGCGGAGAAAAGAAGGTTTTTATAGTAAAATCTCATTTGTTTGAATTCTCCACCACTTAGGTAAAAGAAAAGAAAAGTAAAGAGTTGCTTTCTTGAACTACTTATTTGTTTTTAGCTGTGCTTTTTCAAAATTTCACCTTTTGTGGGAAAACAAATGTTAACTCAGGTAAAGCCAAAGAAAATCAGCCACAAACCATCACTGAGATAAGTAAAAGAATTTCCAGGAGAGAAGAACAACTGAAAACTTTACTTGAAGAAATGGTGCAAAAGAGTTTCCAGATTCTGTTTTCTTCACTCGAGTTGTTTTGTAAGTCGATGCAGAGGGCGACGCTTTCCAGCGATAAAACTAGTCAACACGACAGCCGTTCACGTCCACGAGGAAGTAGGCTGTTGTTTCCTCTGAGAATCCCACCTAAGACCTTTCTGTGGAAAGGATGGGCTCTCTCTGTATTTGGACTCTTCAGTTCATCACATTATTTCTTCCACCTTTTGTCTCACCCACTTGGAGTTGCCCTCTCTGCGGTCCAGGTCGCTGTTTAATTTCCCTCTGCACTTCCTTTAATACAGCCTATTTCTCTTCCTGTGCTGCTCCATAGACAGGTTGCTTCCTGCCATGTTTGTCTACATGACAGATGAGAGAAATAGCAGGGATTGCTTTGTTCCTGGTGAGAAATATCACTGCAACTGTGTGTGTGTGTGTGTGTGTGTGTGTGTGTGTGTGTGTGTGTGTGTGTGTGTGTGTGTGTGTGTGTGTGTGTGTGTGTGTGTGTGTGTGTGTGTGTGTGTGTGTGTGTGTGTGTGTGTGTGTGTGTGTGTGTGTGTGTGTGTGCCTGGCATAACTGGCACCTTTGTCCTGGGCTAGCGTTAGCATTAGCTTGGGCGAGAGGACAAGATCAGAGAGCTCCGGATCTTTCTGGCATGCATTCAAAGTCCAGAATGGACAGAATGGGCATTCTTTACCCGTTTATGGCTGTTCACTGTAATGCTAGCAGTTAATAGTATCTATTCCATTACAGCATTTTCAGTTTGACAGTCGTTCATTAAAAGCACAAAAAGAAGAAAAAGAAGGAGTTTGCTTTTTTGTTGACATCTTGATGGAGCCTGGAAGTAAAAGTAAGTTAGAAACATCTTTGGAGGTGAATCAAAGAGCTAAACCAGAGTGAACATTGACCCCGGCTACGCTAGTTTGAGGGAGCTGACTGATGGTGACCTGGCTTTGTTGCTACTGGACTTTTATGTAATAATATTTTTGTCCAACCGTGTGGATCTTTTTACTTAGTAGTTCATTTTGGTGTTGGTTGGCTTGTGTTAGTGTTAGCTCATTGTTAGCGCTAGCAACAGCAGGGTTGTTTACAGTAGTTGTAATTCCACTTTCAGCCAGTAGGGCGAGGGTTACTTTAAAGGTGTGCATCTACGTTTTTGACCTGTTAAACCACATCTTCTCAGAGCGAACCGTTTCTCCGTTTAAACAGAAAAGCAGGACAGACATTTTAGGTTTGCTACATTTGACCCCCAAGCTTTATAATTCTCTGTTTTTGTCTTTATTCTTTAAATATTTAAACTTTAATTTACAAAAAATTACTTTTATATCCTCATTTTCCCTTTCCTTTCAAGCACACATTCATCTCTCTCTATCCTTCCTCTCTCATAAAGATTTTTTGTCTTTATTCCTTCACCTTGGTGGAGTGAAAACAAGGCAGGCATCCATACTTCTGACTTTTCTCTGACGCCGTTTGTCTCAACATTCAGATCTTTTGATTAAACTTAATTTTGCTGGAAAAGCGCTGATGAAAATGTGTTTAAAGCTACGGAGCGTTCGTGTTTTATGTCACAGGACAATGCAATGCGAAGGCTTTCTATTGCAGAGAAGAAAAGTAAGCACCAAGTCAGCATCACTACGTTTTTACAGAGAAGTCAAATGTTACCGTTCTGGTTTTTCAGCACAAAGCTGCATCAATTGTTCTGAAAACAATTTGTTCATGAGCAGCGTGTCTGCAAGCACAATAAGCTGCAGAGAATGTTGCCTTGAGTTTTGTTTCTTTCATCTGAAAGACCAGCTTTCATTTTTATTCTGTAAACAGAATCGCAAGCCAGTCTGACATCAGCCTCACTTAAATATCCCCACGCAGAAATGAAAATAACTTTTAGTTTGTTGGTTTTTGCTTCATTGTGATAAAGCGTTGCTGTTTCTGAGTAAAAGTCAGCTGGAGCTCTTATTTCTAGCTAAATTTAGACTGAGTAGTTTATCGTCAAACGCATCGACACATGAATCATCGGCCACTGGAATGGTTGGTTTGTGATCTAATATGTAAAACAGGCCAAAAATGTAGTTATTATATCTCTTTTCTAGACAACAAGCACCCATAAAGCTGTGGCTCAACTCGGCTTCTGTTCCTTAGGGTTCTTTCAACCAGGAGATGTTGATGAGAGACAATTCTATTGTCCAATCAAAATGTACTTTTCCATATGTGTTTATGGAAAAGCACATCCTGAGTGTACGTCTTCTGAAATCGGTGGTCCACACTTTTATCACCTCAAGGCTGGATTACTCTAACTCCTGCTTATACGGCATCAGTAAAGCAGCTCTTTCTAGACTTCAGCTGGTCCAGAACTCAGCAGCTAGGTTGCTGACTGGAGCTGACTGAAGACAACACATTTCTCCAATTCTGAAATCTCTCCACTGGTTGCCCGTGCAGTTCAGGATAAACTTCAAAATTATGCTTCTCACTTACAAATCCTTGAACCATCAAGCTCCTCCATATCTGTGTGAACTTGTCCATTACTACAACCCGCCGCGTGCTCTCAGGTCTGAAGATAAGCTCCTCCTAGCTGTTCCCAATGCACGTTTAAAAAGCCGTGGAGAAAGGGCTTTCTCTGTCTGTGCACCGAAGCTGTGGAACGCATTACCACTGCTAGTGAGGCTAGCACCAACAGCTAGCATTTTTAAATCACGCCTGAAAACTCACTACTTCAACCTAGCTTATACCACATAATTATGAACCTCACTTACATCTGCACTGTTTAAAAATGGACTCCACAATTACCGACTTCTGTATTATTGAGGTTCTTTGTAAAATGTTTTTTCCTATTTTTATTCACCCTGTGTCTTATTGATTTTTAGCTGTTATTTTGGGGAATTTTGTTGTATTTCCTTTTTATTTTTATATGTGTTCAACATGTTTAAATATCCCTTGTTTAATTAACCAACATTTCTAGTGTACAGCGCCTTGTTTGGTTGTAATACCTTGTGAATGCGCTTTATAAATAAAATTGGATTGAATTGGATTGGATGTGTTTCTGCTGCAATGGCATCGGGGTTAATCAAAGAAAGTCTAATTATTACATAGAGATTTTAATACTTTGGAATAAATGCCCACCCTCTATAGGTGGTGTGTTTTTGTTTTTGCCAGCTAAAGACAAACACCTAATCTGGTTTCTACTTTCAAACAAAAGTCGGCCCTAACATTAGTAGACGTCACAGCGGGATGTGTCACCAAAACATTCAATTAGCCTCGTTTAATAAAATCCCTCAAGGATATTTATTGGGAATATATGTTTTGGGGAAATGTGTTGAAAAACTGTTTAGATGGGTTTTCTCCAAGTTTTCACCTCTTTGCCTCTTTTCTGACTCGCTCATCAAGGTTCAAGGTTCAAGGTTGTCTTTATTAATCCCCAAGGGGGAAATTGAATTGCCTTGGACAAGTAAACACAACATGCACATCCACACAATAAAACATTCACTGGTCCTGATAAAATATAAAAATATCAAATATACAATCATACGAAATGCTCATTGTAAAAACGCACTGCAGCTGGAATAAAAGAGTTCCTAAAACGTTCAGTGGAGCACCGGGGCATTAACATTCGCCCACTGAAAGAGCTCCCGAGATCCTTAAAAATGTGGTGAAGGGGGTGATCCTCCAGAGACATAACTGTCTTAAGTTTACTCTTCATCCTTTTGTCGATGATCATGTCAAATGAGTCCAAGCGTTGCCCAACCACTGAGCCAGATTTCTTGATCATTTTGTTGATCCTGTTTTTGTCCTCAGCAGTGAGGCTCCTGCCCCAACACAACACAGCAATAAACAACACACTGGCCATAATCCCCTGATAAAACACATTCAAGAGCCTCCTACTTATATCAAAGGATCTTAGCTTCCTAAGAAAAAACAATCTGGACTGGGCCTTTTTAACAACAGCATCACTGTTCCTTTTCCAGTTTAACTTATCGTCGAGGTACACCCCGAGATATTTATATGTCTCCACAGTTTCTACAGGTTGGCCTTTGATGACCACTGGAGAGAATGTATGTTTTTTCTTTCTAAAATCAATAACCAGCTCTTGTGTTTTGCCAACATTGAGCTGTAGAAAATTTGCATCACACATTGCTCATGTTTAAATCCTAAATCCGTTTTCACCTTGAAAGCCGGTTCATCAGAAATCTCCTATAGTCTATCTGGAGAGCCATTTATTTACTTACGGTACTCACCAGTGAGAGTTCTGTTACACTGCTGATGAAACGGAGGAGTGTGTCCGCACATTTTTCTTGAGACAAAAGACTAGGGGACATGGGGGGTGTATGTGGGGGGGACCCGTCCACTTGTCTCTTCCTCTCTCCCACACATCTACCATCTCTCCTCCAACGCCTTTCGTTCCACTACGATGATAATAGGATTTGGAAGGCTGCATTATTGCGGCTGTCTGAGCGAACCGGGCCTTGTGAAATCCCGTCCAAACCCTCACCACCACCCCACCCCCACTCTCCCACTGAGTCACATGTTGGTCTCCGTTAAAGACCAAAGGGAGCCGTCTGGTTCCTAGCTGTTACTGCCCTCCGCTATACGGACTGCTGACTTTTATTCTTGGCAGAGCAACTGCAGGAGAAATTAATCTGAGCTTCTGGGGATTTCTGTTTTAATGGCTGCTATGCTGTGGCCCCCAGTGAAGCTCACTTGTACAGACGGGGGTTATGTTTATGGCCATTCATAAAAGCAACTCTGAGACACCAGCATTTCCAGAGCTGCGTGCTGCCTTTAGGGGGTTGCACTCATTTTTAACAGCTGAAAAATGGAGCGGAATTGCCAGTAGTTACCAGAGACGACAGCAGGAACTCGGCTGAACGTAGACACGTTTACGCTTTCTTATGTGAGGCCGAAATGGCCTTCTGTCACGAATAAAGAACCATCTCTCAAATGGCAAAAAAACTAACGCAAGTTTTGTTCATTTTGTCTCAAATTTAGAGTAAATATTAATAATCCACAAGGTTTAAAACTGACTTATTATAACAGAGTCAACAGACAACGACTCCCATGCTTTTTGACAAGGAGACACGATTATGGCATGCCCTGTTAAATAATCATTCTTCCATTTCAGTGGACAAACAAGTCGCAGATAAAAACAATTCTCCCCCCCCCCCACCCCCCACCCCCAAGAAAAATAAAAAACACAAGGGCTCCAGTTCCTTCTCCGTTGTCTTTGCTTGCTTTTGTTTGTAGAATAGATTTTAGTCTCCTTGTGTTTGCGTGTGAACTTTAAAATGAAGGTTTAGTGTTGCAGTTCCAGCCTGGACAGCGCTCTTCCAGCACCACATGCCTTTGTTTTTCACGTTCAGCACCACGGACAGCACTCCTCCTGCTGCCTTGTTCCAGCACCATGGACAGCGCTGTAACCAGCCTCTGTCTTATTTCCCCCCCTCCATCCCAATCAGTGATCAGCAGTCTTCAAAAGGCTCAGAAGACCCAACCTGTGTGGGACTCAGTGAAGCTCTGAGAGCTTTTCCGGTGCTAGTGATTTTGTTTTGCGATGATTCTGGTTTTATTGACTTCATTTTAACGTAGAAGTCTTGTTGAGTCTGATATTTGTAAGCTACAGAGCTGTGCTGTGTGGTTAAGTCCCTAAGTCAAGTTGTCAGTTGTTTAGGAGTGTTTAGAAACCTCCCTCTTTAGTTTAATAAGAGTATCAACACCTAATAAAGGGTTTTAGGTCTTTACTATTGGTTTTTGTTTTCCTCAGAGGTTTCTGAGGTTGCTGCTGATGCAGTAGTTTTTACTTAAGTCCAGTAACTGTCTACATTTACCTAATAAAATGGTTTCCTTTGTTTAAACCCTTCACTTGTGTTGCACCCTCCTTCACCTTACCAACTCTGGGTCGTAGCATTTAGTTTAATTGTGGCTTTGCACCAACATTCTTAGAGCCTCGGATACTCCGCTGCTTAACCAGTGCCGTAGCTGAGATGCATCTCCTAGGAGGATAAAGAATAATCATTACACCTGAGGCTGAGCAACATTTGGAGTGAATGAAGTGATAGATCACACAGAAATGGGTGTAACTGCCAATTTTACAGCGTTTGGGCTAAAAATTGGTGCCATTGTGGCTGAGCGCTGTCTCCGTCACGTATCTTAAAAACGTTGTTCAATGTCAGATCTGCTAAACAAGATAACTTCACAAACATGCTCATGGAACTCTCACCTCTCCTGTTGGCTGCCATCCCTAGGCCACAGCTGCCTGATATGGGAACCGACATTGCAAGAGGAAACGAGATAGCACCAGTCACCATTTTCTAGGTAAAACGTCTTTTGTTTTCCGCGACTTCAAACAATGTTTTTCTTTTTGGGACTCTGGTAGTTTGTTCTAAGGTTGAAGTGGTAGCAGCCAGCTGTTTCTCCTTTTCTGATATTGTTGAGCTGAGAACCTCTCACACCCGTGGTGTTCTGTTGCTAAATACGTGAGTGTGTGATGAGTGGAGGACCCAGGGAAGTGCAGCGGTTCCACGAGCCTGACGACCAGGCGGTCCAGTCGTTGGTGTCGGACCGAGCCGTGTTATTGGTGGAGGTTTTTAGACAGATGCAAGAGAACCGCTTTATACTGTGTTAGAACCTTGTTGAGAAGCATGAAAAAAAATTTGCCATTATAGAAGATAGTTCACTCTAATTCAAGATGGCCACCTTAACTAAGAGACTAATCAACACAAAACTGGGAAAAACTCAGCAGATTTCTTTGTTTTAACTTCATAATATTATTAAAAAGCAATGAAAAACCGTCTTTGCTACAGTTTTTAGATTTCTTTAGCACATAGGCTCTTGTGTAATAACAGTGTTTGCCATTTTATTTATCCACGTCTTTTTCTTACATGATTTATTTAATTTCTCAGTTAAAATCAACTGATGCTGGACTAAAATTAGCTCCATAAAGAGGTAAATAAAATGTAAAGACAGAAATTAGCTTAGAAAATCTGCATCAGCAACTGTGAGGAACAAAAACTGCAAAATAACATGGTACAGAACTTAGGACGTAATGGCAGGAAAGCATTAAAAATGGAAAATTATGCACTTTACACCATTTTTCACCAAAAAGTAAAAACACATGTTAAAGCAGAATCAGGAGACAGACACAAATTGAAGGAAAAAATAAATATTTTATTAAAACGAGGAACTAAAGGCGCACTGGAAGTCCAGCGGGAAGAAGCGTCTAGAGGTAAGAGTAGCAGAGGTGAGTTCTGGGATTTGTAGTCCAGATGAGGGAAACTGACAGTTCGGGAGCATCAGAAGAGCTAGGGAGGGGTGAGCCGGGGTAATAATCCAGGAGATGAACAGTGAGTG
Source organism: Nothobranchius furzeri (assembly GCF_043380555.1). Classification (NCBI taxonomy): domain Eukaryota; kingdom Metazoa; phylum Chordata; class Actinopteri; order Cyprinodontiformes; family Nothobranchiidae; genus Nothobranchius; species Nothobranchius furzeri. The sequence goes on along the minus strand of NC_091758.1, from coordinate 41,902,542 downwards.
GCTGAGATGGTGAGAGGGGATGCATCCGAGAGGCCGGTGTGGGGTCGGAGAGGGAACGAGGCGCGGTGGAGAGCGGGTCGGTCAAGCAGGTGAATGATGAACCAGGAAGCGAGCCGGTGAGAGATCCATACAGAGTTGGGTGGAAGTCCTGAGGTGAAGCCAACCTGAGGTTACACACACACAAGAGTTCAAAATTTAGAGACAAGTTCTTCTAAGGCCCTGTCAACACGTAGCCGGGGATCTGCCAAAAAGTAGATATTTTTCAATGTTTTGGCCTGTCATCCACACGAAAACGGATCTTTTTAAAAACTCCGGCCAAAGTGAAGATCTGTGTTTTCTCCGTTTTGGGTGTCTGCGTGTGGACAGACAAAACCGGAGTTTTAAGGTCCGCAACGTCACTTTCCGCGACAAAAAACGCTGACATCACGTGTGCGACCTGTGTTTACACTAGCCGACATCATGGATGCCCTCAGAGCAGCGCTCGCTTTATCAATTGTCCAAGCGCTTTTTGCTTGTTTGTTTTTGCAAGCGGAATTACTGCTCCTTGCGGAAGACCGCAGACGAAGGACGAGGTAAAGAACGGGGGAAGTACTGCCGCCTACAGGTCTGGCATGTCCTTAACAATGTATTTATCCGGGTACGTGTGGACAGAGTTTTTTTTTAAACGAGGTGGTGTGGATGCAAGTTTTTGGAGGGGCGGATATTCGTTTTTAAAAAAGCCCGGCTACGTGTGGACTAGGCCTAAGGCTTGAGACTACCAGTCAGTAGTAATCTTCCGGCATCGAGTCACGTCCACCATCCTCCTCATAAGCAGGCCCGCTGATTAGCTGAACGAGGAACAGCTGTCGCTCCCTCTCCTGAAACCAAACACTCAGAGATGGTGAGAATGAGAAGAGCACTCACCCCGGCTCATGACAACCGTGTGCTATGTTACAGTAAATAAATACACTTTTTTTTGCCTTTGAAGCTGATTTTTCATCTTCATGCAGATATTTTAAACCAAATCTTGAAACAAAAGCAACAAAAACTAAAATCTTATTTTTCTTAATACATTTTTTTTTAATTTACCATCAGAAAAGTGCAACATCTCCTTCAGCTGCAGGTAAGATACTGACTACAACTGCTCTACAGAAGGACACTTTAAAAAGTCAAAAACAACATTAAAATTTGATCTGGCAACAGACAATATTTTGTATTCATCCCGTTTCGGAGCTTCCACAACAAGTCAGATAACTGTGGTCACTTTTTTACACCACAGAGGTGAGGAGGATGCAGATATTGAAGCAGAGAGCTAGCTTTCTTTCTCTGCTGCCAGAACTGTCAAAGCTGTCCTCCACAGTACCTTCCCACAGTCGGTGGCCAGCAGCCGACTAATGAACAGAAGCACAAAAATCCTTCTGAGCAGATTGACAAGTTGTGGCAACTTTGCAGCAGCATCATGAAAGTCCAGGAAGCTCCGTGACAATGACAGAAGTCTGGGGGCGAAGTGTTTAAATAAAGCTAAAGATATCATTGCAGCCTTTCTAAGAGAGATATCCCCCTGTACTGACCTTCACACACCACCCAAAACCAGTTTTCAGAGAAACAATAAAAAAATGTGTTGAAACCTTAAAGGAAATTCCTACATGTGGTTTATGCATCAGGGTTCAGAAAGTTTTTCTGGAAATACAAAATCCTCCCATAAACGATCGGTAATAATTTACATCAAGGTTTGTGAACAAGTTTACTTAGAGGTGTAACAAGGCTCTTCATTGATTAGCCATGTCTCTGATAAGCTAAGCAAGGCCCTGTCCACACGTAGCCGGGGATCTGCCAAAACGTAGATATTTTTCTACGTGCCTGTCATCCACACGAAAACGGAGTTTTTTTTCACACGAAAACGGATCTTTTTAAAAACTCCGGCCAAAGTGAAGATCTGCGTTTTCTCCGTTTTGGGTGTCTGCGTGTGGACGGACAAAACCGGAGTTTTAAGGTCCGCAACGTCACTTTCCGCGACAAAAAAATGCTGACATCACGTGTGCGACCTGTGTTTACACTAGCCGACAGCATGGATGCCCTCAGAGCTGCGCTCGCTTTATCAATGGTCCAAGCGCTTTCTGCTTGTTTGTTTTTGCAAGCGGAATTACTGCTCCTTGCGGAAGACCGCAGACGAAGGACGAGGTTAAGAACGGGAGAAGTACTGCCGCCTACAGGTCTGGCATGTCCTTAACAACGTATTTATCCAGGTACGTGTGGACAGAGTTTTTTAAAAACGAGGTGGTGTGGATGCAAGTTTTTGGAGGGGCGGATATTCGTTTTTAAAAAACCCGGCTACGTGTGGACTAGGCCCAAGTCTGCTAATCTTTTTGCAACATGAATGGATCGTTTTATTTTCCTTGTTGTGAACCAATGGTGGATAAATGTGGAATGTTTATGAGAACACTGATGATTAGGGATGCCCCGATACCGATACAGATTCCAGTATTGGTATCGGTAAAAGTTAACCAATACCAGGAACCGATACCAATGCAGTTGCTTGAAAATGGCTTCACTGTAACTTGTCATTTCTGTTCACCTAATATTTTAGTTTTGTGGTGATTTTTATTCTTATATTTTACTTTTTATTTACCTCACAGCCTTGTGCTGTTATAAGCAGAGAAGAAAATAAAATCTGTAATCCAAATCACTGCATTTTTTTTGTGTGGTAGAAGTATCGGTATTGGCAATCGGTATCGCTGAGTACTCAGATCCAAGTATCGGTATCGTATCGTTTTGGAAAAAAGAGGTATCGTTGCATCCCTACTGATGATGAATAAAAATCCCAAACATGAGCCTTCGGCAAGCGCTACTGCGTCTTCTGTAGATGTATACATTTGGTAAATAAAGTAAATACCCCAACTCTTCACTCTGTACCTGAGTGTGAGTCCACTTATGGTGCTAGCTCATTTCAGCTTCTTGTAATGAACTACAAATCTCCTCGATGTTGAAGGCAGTGGCACTGAGATGTCTCAAGTGTTATCTAGACAAATTTGATGCAGGTGGTGAGCCTGTTACCTCGTGGTAAGAAACGTTTCCATTTGGGGATATTCCTGTGTGGCATGTGCATGTTTTCCTATGCACGTGTCTCTGCCCACTGTGCAAAAACCTAGTCTGGACATCCTACAGACGTGGTCTGGACCGACGGACTCAATATAGACATCCACATCCATGTGGCGTTGACTGTTTGCAGGGTGGTTTCCCTCTGTAGACACAAATCCTGCATGTGGGTGGATTTGCTGACAACAAATTGGCCAATTGGTGGTGGTGGTGTGTGTTGGTTGTGGGGACCTCTCCTGGTGTCACTCACTCATAGAACAGCTTATTTTGTAGCACTGTTGTGTACCAGAGAAAACCCATGCATGCACAGGAAGGTCATGCTATATCTATAGCAGAGATTGGAACTGGCAACCTTCTCGGTTTGAGGCAGCTGTGCAACCAACGTGCAACCAACTGCATTTCCATGCAGTTTGCAGTCCAATGAGCATTCCTCAGTTTAAATGCCCCAAGTTTGAGACCCTGACCACAGGTGAACTTTGGACTATTGATTGGTGGATTGAAACCTTTACTGTTTGGTGTAAAATTGGTTAAAGTCACCCCCCCCCCCCCCACACACACACACACACACACCCCCATTGCAAAAAAAAATTACAACACAGCCATCAAAAGCAGTATTTTCCACTGCTGAGGAGACTTCAGGCAGATGCAGAGGACTGGACCATTGTGGATGTGAGTTTATTGACCCAGAATTAAGAGGTATTAAGTGATTTTGATTTGGCTGCCAGCTGGCTCTTACATCCTTTCAGTGCCCCCACCTGCAGTGAGATTTCAGCTAAAGAAGAGAGCTTAAAGGTTTCTGTTAGAGGAGGACCGTCCCAGTCTCTCTCACACTCGGGGAACCCCGTGGACATGTTTGGTCTGAAAGTGCCTGCAGCAGGTCTTGTGTCGGCGTGGAGGAGCAGCAGCTCCGCTTCACCACATATCCAAACTTCTGATCTCGGCGTTGAACCAGCCACTGTGCAGAAAAATGAGACAGACTTGCAGCCGTGCAGATTTTCACCACCCATGCTGGGCTGAGGACATTTGGGGAAACAGTTTCAGGATAAGTTTAGGTTCTTATTCTCAATTAAGGGTGAAATGAAGTCACATAAGTTTTGTGCTGGATTGACCCAAATGTACAGTCTGGCTGGCTGAAATGCTGAGGCATCACATTCTTCCTGTTGGGAAACGCTGACGTATGTAGATGGTAAAAACAGCTAAACAAGCAAAAGTCTATTTTATAGCTCATGGAGAAAAATATATTCTTAAGCAAAGCAAAGGGAAACAGAAACTACTTACTTTAAGCTTATAAATGATAATTTAAAAAGTCCAAAACAACAGCATCATCAGAATGACCTTGAGTAGGTTCATCCATCCATCCTTGGCTGCTTATCTGGGGTCGGAGCATGGGGGCAGTAGCGTAAGCATGGAGGCCCACACCTCCCTCTCCCCAGCCGCCTGGGCCAGCTCCTCCAGAGGAATCCTAAAGCCTGGGGCCGCAGAAGCACCGCGGTGTTGGGAAATCAAATGATCACACAGGAAGCGCTGCGCCACTGAGCGCTTCTTGAAAAGTCACGCAATAGTCGTGATATCGCGCGGGACTTGAGAACAGAGAGCGTAAAGTGACTCGTTTGTTTTTACGTGTTCAGACTTCCGTCGTGTTTTGTGAGACTTTAAAGCATTAAAAATGGGAAAGTACACCATTTATTACAATATTTTAGGATCATTGGTACTTTAAAGTAATCAGTACTGTGGTTGGGTTTGTGCCGTGAAGCCGTTCCGCGTCGTAAAGTCTGTTGTAAAGTACTCCACATTGTTGTAAACAGCCACGGTGCGTGAAATAGAACTGGCACGTATCTTCGGCGCCTCAGCTCGGCACTTCTGGGGCACAGCACTGCGCTCCCCGTGTAGCCACTCTCAGTAAATTTAATTTAAAATGATGGTGCGGGCGCAACGCAGGGCGTCTGTCTTCAGTGTGCCTCTGGCTTACGGCAGTCCCTGGCCAGGTTGGTATTATAAATTAACTTTTTTTGCCCACATGCTGTGTAAAAGAAGGTAATCAGGTGACCAGATGGCTGATGGTTAAGCGTTTTGTCGGCAGATGAAGCAGATTTTTTTTGCTTTTGCCTCTTCCTGTGATGCGCGGCAACTAACTACACCATAATGCAACCCAGCGTGTCCCTGATCTAAATATGTAAACTAAAATATGTTAAGATAACAGAATAATGACTTAATAATGATCTCAGTAAGACTCACATGGATGACTCATCCCTTTAGTTATGCTGCCGCAGCAAATCTCTTCATTCTGCCGTATTTTTCACACATATTACTGTTTTGTATCGTTTTATCGCCATGGAGTTGGAGTTGACGATGCCATCATCCAGCTGCTTCAACCAACCCACTGTCATCTGGACAAAGCAGGCAGCACTGTGAGGGTCATGTTCTTTGATGTCTCCAGTGCATTTAACACAATCCAGCCTGATGTACTTTGCCAGAAACTCCAGAAGACACAGGTGGGGGCCTCAACTATCGCCTGGATTAAAGACTACCTGACAACCAGACCACAGTTTGTGAGGCTGAAGAACTGCACATCAAACCAGGCGATCGGTAACATTGGAGCACCACAGGGGACTGTACTCTCACCATTCCTTTTCACCCTGTACACCTCAGACTTCCAGTACAAGTCAGAGACCTGTCATCTACAGAAATACTCAGATGACTCTGCAGTTGTCGGGTGTATCAGAGATGGACAGGAAGCTGAGTACAGAGAGCTGGTGGAGTGCTTTGTGGCATGGTGTGGAAACAATCATCTGACCTTGAACGTGAACAAAACAAAGGAGATGATTTTAGAATTCAGAAGAAACAGGGTGGAGTCAAACACAGTTTCCATCATGGGAGAAGAAGTGGAGGTGGTTGAGGACTACAAATACCTTGGAGTTCACCTGGACAACAGACTGGACTGGCGAAAGAACAGCGAAGCTGTTTACAAGAAGGGGCACAGCAGACTGCACTTCTTGAGGATGCTTAGGTCCTTCAATGTCTGTAGCAAGATGCTGCAGATCTTCTACAAGTCTGTTGTTGAGAGTGTAATCTCTTCAGCCATCGTCTGTTGGGGTAGCAGCATCAGAAGCAGGGACCTGAAAAGGCTCAACAGCCTAATAAAAAAGGCTGGTTCTGTTCTGGGGACGACTGTGGAACCACTGGAGGAGATGATGCAGAGAAGGATTCTCCAGAGAATCAAGAAAATGATGGACAACCCTGAGCGTTCTCTTCACAAGACTGTCCGACAACGGAAGAGTGTCTTCAGTCAGAGGCTTCTTCAGTTTGGCTGCAACACTGACCGCTACTGGAGATCCTTCCTGCCAACAGCCATTGTAATATACAAAACCTCTTTGATGACTTGATTATTATTATTATTATTCTGAGCTACTACAGCAATCAGTTTCCCTCTGGGATCAATAAAGTATTTTTGAATTGAATTTGAATTTATTGCACATTCAGCATGGACATTATATCTTATTCTGGTTATTTTTGTAGGTGATTTGTCTGTAAAGATATTTTTTCCACTTTGATTTCCCTAAAACTTTAGAACCAGGACTAAATAAAAGGGAGAATTCATTAGTTTACTCATCTTTTTATGTCTCTACCTACTGGCATTATAAAAATACACTTTGACTGTAATAAACAGAGCTGGACGTGAATCAGACATCCCTTTAAAATTGGCACCACGTAAACTAAATCAACTGATTGTGAACCATAGAAAATCTGTAAACTTCCATTTTAAACTCTTTAAACTATTTAAGATATTAAACCTCGAGTTCTGCCTCCATAAGTCTGCTCTTCTTTTTCTTCTCAAGTGGTGGCCTCTTGAAGGTTAATTAAATTAGAGCTGCAGCTATCGAATATTTTTGTAATCGAGTACTCTATCAAATTTTTTATCGATTAATTGAGTACTCTACTAAATGACCCTTTTGTGTTTGTAAACCATTATGTCAAATTGCATGTTATACAATATGAAAGACCTCTTAAAATGAGCAAACAATTGCCAGTTATTTTTCAAGTTTTATTCAAAATTAGTTTTCAAAACTTCAACTTTACTTCACAGTAAACAAATGCCTGTGCAAAAAATAAGTATACAGCCTAAGCCGATGTTCCTCTCGTGCGAGAATCAAACAGCACCAGAACCGCTCACGGCGCATGCGCAAACATGGCTCGCCAGCTGTTTCCCTGTTAACACACGTCCGTTTTAATTTCTACACGTTTTTCTCACACAATAACAAGGATTGTCGAGAAAGCAGGTTTGCCGCGGTTATGTCAAATTATACTGATCGCAGAACATTCATTTACTTTATTTCGTTTTTCTCTCATAAATACCCGTGTCCTCCTGCAGCAATCCCGAGGGACTACAGACGTCAATAACAACACAATAAAAAGTCTGACGTGTTGTGTAAAATCTGCTATTTTTAGCACATTTTCAGGTCCGACGTGTTGCTAGCAGACGCAGTGTGAGCTGAAACTGAGTGCCACAAACGAAAAAGTCACACAGTGTCCGCAAAATATAAAGCGGACCTCCGAGTCCGCTTGCAGAAGTGACATTTACAGGTGGATGTTTCCTGGTCAGGTGCTGCAGCACGGAGGATGTGGTGTTGTGGTAGGCTGAATCCATTTTACAGTATTTACACTGGACTACGTTTTCCGCCTCACGGCGTGAAAAATGGTCCCAAACCTTTGACCTTTTCTGTCTTTTTCGCACTCCACCGGGATCCACGTTGTCCGCCATGGCTTAAGAGAAAGTTAAGTTACATTCGCTACTCGAGTGTGCATTCAGTGCAGTGTGTACGCGCGTCACTTATTTCGGTCCGGGTGAAACATGACCCCGGGCGATTGCAAAGCCATGAATTAATTAAGTATGATTTAAACGAAGCCTCGAGGCAGAGAATTTGACTCGAGGCTATTTTGTACTCGATTATTTGAGGTACTCGAGGAATCGTTTCAGCCCTGAATTAAATATCTCTCTAGAAACAGCGGCGTGCTTATGATACGTGTCTGAAGAGAGGGTGAATGTGAAGCAGGAGGTTTCATGTGTTCACAGAGATCTATGTCGGAAACTGACATTTGTCTATGTCCCTCTTAGCAGAGGTGACTGTTTATTCAAACGAAAAGGTAAACAAGAGGACTTCTAGAGGACTTGAGTCTCCCCAAGATGATAAAGCAGAAGACTGAAGATAGATCGTGAAGAAAAGGAATTCAATGCAATTTATTAACTAAAAAATATTTCTTATCTGGGTTTTTATATTTTGTAATGTTTTATTGTTTTAATGAGTTGTGTGACATTTTGCTTTATTGTTTTTATTTATTTTAATGTGTCACGTAACATTTTCCAATAGCATGCTCTTATTTATCCCAGTTTTACATTGCAGTGTCTGGGATTTTAACAAGTACCGCACCTTGGGCAGCCTTGGTGCTTTATCAATAAATAAATGAAATGAGATATTTTTTTTATCAACTGGCTTAAAAAAAATACAATTATAAAAAGTAAGGTCAATCAAACAATCAATAGATAGTTTGATACATTAATAGATCGACTGATCGATTGGTAGATTAATAGAAAGATCAACAAAAAATAGGTATATAAATTGATAGATTGATAGGTAAATCAATAGATCAATTGATAGATTGATAGATGGATTGATAGATCATTAGTTAGATTGATAGATTAATATGTAAACTGATAAAAAAATAGGTAGATCAACAAAAAATAGGTAGATCAATAGATCAATTGGTTAATCAAAGCTTAATCAATTTTCTTCTGGGATTAATAAAGTATTTTTGAATTTGAATTGATACAGACAGACAGACAGACAGGCACTCACTCCTCCAGCTCTCCCTGAAGGATCAAGGCAGACGTGGACCTGACAGGATAGGTCTCCTCTTGAAGAAGCGTTTCCAGAAAGCCTTCATCCTAATCAGCACCCCTGTTGACTATTCCTCGTGAGGTTTATCTTCCACTTGACTTCTGACCTACTTCCAACGTCCCTTCTCCACCTCTCAGAGCAGCACAGCTCAACTCTACGTGCTTCGGGTTGTTTTCCATCGCAGTTACGAATTGGCTCTAGCGGGTGGGCTCGCTACAGCAGGGTGGCCTCCAGAGTTAGAAAAGTAGCGTGAAGTGATCTGTACCTGACAAAGAAACGCAACACAATGATGGAGGACGTGGCGATTAAGTTAAACACCTGGCTGCATGGTGGCGCAGCGGCTAGCACTGTTGCCTCGCAGCACGAAGGTTGCAGGTTCGAAACTCGGCTGTGGCCTTTCTACTTGGAGTTGCATGTTCTCCCCATGCATGCGTGGGTTTCCTCCGGGTACTCCGGTTTCCCCCACAGATAACAACATGCCCAATAGAGCTCCGGACCCCACGTGACTCTCGGTTAGTAGACGCCATATTGGCAGGTAAAAGAAGCTAAACAAACACGGATCTAACCATGAACGTGAACGGGATCGGCTTGGATTTTACTTTGTCGGAGTTTACTTCACACTTTAAAACTGAAGAAATCGTTTTATATAGTCAGAAATTAAATAGACTAAACATCTCCGACCCTTACCGTGCCCCTGGGATACTTTTTAAAAACGCCAGAAGCTGTCGGAGCGGACTTCTTACCGGACCTGGACGGGGAACCCCTTGGGATTCCCCCGGAGGAGCTGGCTCAGGCGGCTGGGGAGAGGGAAGTCTGGGCCTCTCAACGCTACATGCCCCCCGCAACCCGACTCCGGATAAGCGGATGAAAATGGATGGATGGACAAATAACATAGATTTACATGTAAGAAGTTTAAATAGATGCTGTGCTGTTTGTTTGAATGTATAAACTGAACGCCATGAGAAATCACTAGTTAGATTTTTTTCCGTGAATAAAATAAATATGTCAGGCAGGAGCGTCTCAGGATCTGTCTGAGATCTGTCTCGGTGAGACAGATAATAGCAATCCAAAGTGCTTTTTATGTGTGATCTGACAATTGATCAACCATTGCTTAAAAATAAATACAGCTTAGTTGTAAATGGCAGCATGCAGAACTCACGAGGCAACGTTTTACGTGATGTTTACTTGTTGCTGTGAGTAATAAGACAGAAAAAGCCACGCCAAAATAAGTTTAGGAAGCCCACTAAGAATCGTAATAAAAGCATTTAAAATAAATACCATACACAGTTGAGGAAACGTTGGTTTAAGTACCTGATATGAAGTGGTCGCTGCATAAGTGAAAACCTTTACTCTCGGGATCCCACAGTTTCATTTTAGCTCGGTCACTAGCGCGTTTTATTACAATGATCCAACGTTTGCAGCGCTCCAGATCTTGGGGAATCCTGTAGATGGCTCATTCCTTATGTCGTCCGCGTCTGTTCTACATCCTGGGGCACAACAGGAATCTACCATATTTCCCGTTTGATTGAGTTTTCTGACAATAATAAATAGTCCAGCTGCGGGCTTCTGCCTGCCAAGATGGCGCCGTTTCGATTTGAACTGTTGCATGCCGGGAGAAGTGACGTCAACTCCCGGAGCTCTATAGGTTATAAACTGTAAGTTGCTTTGGATAAAAGCGTCTGCTAAATAAATAAACATAAACATAAACATAACACCTCTTAGTCAGTGCTTTTAGTCAGACCTGGAAGAAACATGAAAAAAGCTGCGGGCAGTGATGCTAAACACCCGGAGGAATATCTGACTCCACCCCCTAGCCAATCAGTGACAACGCAGTTTGAATTGGCCCAGATGGAACCACTTCAAAGCAGGTACTGAAAAAGTGTCTGTTTCTAGTAGCAGAGGCTCATAAGGCAGCTCACTTTGGATATTTAGGTTTGAGATTTCAATCTAAATATTATAACTACAGCAGCAGGTTTGAATGCAGAAGAATCACCATGACCAAATAGGTCAACACCCTCATTACTGGAGACAAAGCCCCTGCTTCGTCTAGCCCACCATCACGCCATGACACCATCTGAATCTGAACCAAAACTCTTCCAACTAGACTAAGACTCTGCTACGTTCTCCTATTAGAACATCACTGGGTTGTGGCAAATCTGTAAAACCTCCTTCAACAATGCTGCCACAACTTTCCCAAACATTAGTCCTTTTCCTGGGAAGACTTTCTTGGATTCCATCACGGTGCTTTGACTTTGTGCATCCTTTAATCGATCATCCAGATAGCACGTTATCACAGGTGAGGAAGAGCCTGCTGCACACAAGACCGTGAAAAAAAAAACCTCTACACTGATTTTTCTGCATCATCATGACGTCTCTTCTCAAATGAACACTGTAACCCCGAATAAGTTCACTGAACTCAAAATTTATGAGGAAACTGATTACCTAATAATTTTTAAGTTAACTTATCTAAAAACTATAAGTTCACCATAACCTAAAAATATGAACTGAATAAAATTAAAGCATTTAACTACCTCCAACCTATAACTTAGCACTAAAGCAACTTATGAAGTTTAATTTCTCTAAACTTGCATATTTTATTTAATTTGAACTTTATTACATGTTTTTACTAACTTAAATACAATAACTAATATGAACTCTAAATGGACCTATTAAACCCTAACCCAAATAAGTAGAGTTTACTTAAAAATGACAATGTGGCAGGCTGGTGAAGGCAGTAACTAACACCAGATCATGACTCACACACCCATAAACGCTAACAGCCAATGAAAGTGGAACACTCAAAGTCAAGTCAAGAGCATCTGGTGTGAAAAACCACAGTATTAATAACAATGGGACGACACAGCCGTACAGCATCACTTTGACCAACCTCCTCACTTATGGGGCCAACATGATGCAAAAAGTAACACCATATCTGCAACAGTGAATGAAAAAATAACTGAGAACAACAATCCTCCACAATAAACACCACAAAATAGAGAAAAATAATTGAAAACATGACTGCCCACAATGCACCGCGCCCAGCAGTTGTTTATTGTTCCTGAAATCCACCAAAATTGCTAGTTCATGGTTGTTTTTCCCATAAATCCACAAATATTTAAAAAAATATACAAGTCTATTCATCAGAAACACTTTAGGGTGGGCGTAAAGATGAATGGAATAATATAGAAACATAAAATAATAAATCAATATTTTATTAGTTAATATTACTATTAAAGTTAAGTTGTTTTTTATGGATTAATTTAAGTAATTCTTACTTAAAAATAAATGCTTCAGGTTAATTAAAATGATTGAGTTCTATGTACTTAAAACAAGGAATAACTCAACACATTTGAGTTCTAAAAACATTTTTTTATATTAAGAGTTTCATCTACTCAATATATTTGATTATTTTGAATTTTTGGGTTTACAGTGAAAGAAAATCTTCTACAGAAAGTCTCAAATGAACATGAAGGCATGCAGGAACCCTTTTTGTTGTTTTATTGGTTTTCCAGGGGGGTGCCTGCTAAATTTAAATGTCATTTGGGCCCAGAATCCATGTCACTGAAACCGGGAATTGTTGTCAAACATTCTGTGACATGAAGACCCCTGCAGCGTCATGGGATCAGCCTGAGAGGGTGGCACGATGAGTAATGGACGACTGTGGAAACACATTTCTGCTCCACGGCTGATCAGGCATCAGTTTTCCATCTCCCTGCTAAAGTGGTGAATCACATTAGGCCTCCAGGTCTGCTCCAATTAATCAAATGAAATGTTCTTAAGAGCACTTTATGTTTTACTCAACCTGTCATGAACGGGCCACGAGTGCTTGAAAAAGTCAGAAAGGTTGAATAGTGAGCCGAGACACATCTGATTCTTCTGGAAGTGAAAGCTCTGAGATGTTTGGACCTGCTCTTTTATTATTTTGGAATCAAGTTTTTTCATCCCTGGATATGAACGCCTGTGCACACGAGAGCTTCTAGCCCCGGTTTAATGCCAGAAACTGCTGACAGAACCTTTCTGGAGACCTTTTGTAAGTTTTCGACATTTAAAGTTGGTACAAACTATCATGCCTGGAAGCAAATGAGTTTAAGTGAAAGCAGACACTTTAGAACAAGTCCGACGTTGGGACTTCCAAGAGCAGGAATGAAAAAAGGTGGGAGCATCTCTGACACCTACAGCTGCTTCATTATTTTGAATCATTTTTAGAAATAACCAACTCCTTGTCTCAGCTCACGTCTTTTCGCCGGTAGCTCGAGTCCCGACTTAAAGCTCGAGTGCGGAGTCTGAGCTGAGGACTGGATGGAGCTATTCCAGGAGCACAGACTGACATCACTGCATCCGCTCTTTATTTTTATTCCTGCACATCATAATCCCGCTCACACTCGATTGCTTCGTCGCAGAAAGATTTGCTTCTGGAGAAAAAGCAGTAAATCAGAAGAAATCAGATGATGGTGCGTTTTTAAAAAATGGACCAGAATAAAGATTTGTTTCCGCCTGAAGGTGTGCAAAAGGAGCAGTCATGCTTTGAAATATTGTCTTAGTACTTTTTAGATTCAGGGTGCTGGTGTTTGAGCGCTGAAGTGTCCTTATCATGATTTGCCACTTATTCTCGTCTTTTCTGATTTACTTTTTGAAAACCCAGATTTTGGTTAGATCCACTGGTGTTAGGCGTCGTGTTATAACATCACCGGTCATTTAAGAGCTTTTATAGTTTTTAAACAAAAACGCTTCATGATTTTTAGAAACTTTACAAAGATATTTCTACCTTTCCTGAGTATTTAGTTGTTTTGCTAAATGTTTCCACTACATGTATGAATTATACATCAAATCTCCCACCCTCAAGCTCCCATAGAGCTAGTCACACAGAAGTATACATGTGAGTATGAATCCCTTCTGCATCGCATAGTTCAAGAATTCTTTTGCAGCTTTTGCACAGCAGTGGAGGTGTGCGGTAACCATGGTGACCGTAATGAGCTTCTGACAATGGTTTTAACATTTTAATCAATCAACCAATCAACTTTATTTATATAGCACTTAATCCTGCAATGCATGCAACTCATAGTGCTTAACAAATTAAAAAGGCCCCACATACCCACATTCCCTCCCATCCCCAGACTTTTAAAAACAGTCTGACAATAAAAACCCCTTCACAACACTCCTCCACCAACACACACACACACACACACACACACACACACACACACACACACACACACACACACACACACACATACACACACACACACACACACACACACACACACACACAAGTAATGTGTCTATAGTTATATTGCGATGTCTTAGTAAATATTCTATTTGGTGAAAGATAAACTTTATTGTATTTATCCTAGTGGATCTATAATTAAACGGATAAACTAGTAGTAGCACATCAAACGTCAAGGAAAGCAAAAAGTTATTATCAGGAGAGGGAGAATGTTTCAGTGGTTAGCAGTAGTGTGTTAGTCGATGGCCCCCTCCATGAGGCCACCACAGCTCAGCAGAACATCGTTGTAGCTTCTTCTGGGGAGAAAAATAAAACACTTACAGAGAAAATAAAGTTAACAGCTGAAATTGCACAAAATAGTACATGGTAAAAAAAAAAACAAAAAAAACACGATTGGCTGAGATCAGATGAGCCAGACCAGCTAAAATAAGAATAAGGAAACACCATCAGGGGAGCCATCCGCCCCGACAGCAGCAGATCCACAGCAGCAGCCGAGGCACCGACACCGGGCGCCCAGGGCAGGGAGGGCAGAGACCCCCACCTCCACCCAGGCACACATTGAAAGCTCCCAGGCCACCACAGCCGACCACCACCGCTGAGGCAGAGGGCTCCCACAGAGGAAGCACTGGAAAAAGGTTAAATTAGGGTTAAAATATAAAATCCAAAGAGCTAAAATAGGAACTGTAATATAAAAAGTTACATAGATATTAAAATAATGTTGATCATAAATCTATGGTAAAAAAAACTGTTTAAAAAGCATGTATAAAGAAAGAATACATTAAATAAATAAACCAGTTCGCACATCAAAAGGTGGGTGTGTATTTTTAGCCCAAGTTATAAAAAATCAAACTATTATTGGGCACCAATGCAGAATCCTTCAGCGTTTTTACTGAACCTGTCCAAAGTTAACTTTAAAATAACTTATGTGCCGATCGGAGCTGCGGCCGCAGGGTTGTTGGTGCAACCTCAGAGCCCGCTGGGGGACATCCGCAGTTACGGATATCGTCAAGCAGAAGAAAGTCTCAGCAGGTCTTTTTGGCTTGTGGGGCTCCGGGGCAGCTGACCGGTACCCGCAGTCAAAGCGGAGTGTGGCTCGGGTGGATGCGGAGAAAAAAACCCCGGAGGAGTTTGGTGAGACCATCTATTCAGGGGTTCTGGAGAGGAGTGTCCATTGGATTGTCAAACCAGGAGGAACAATGTGGTTCGTCCTGGCTGTGGAACACTGGACCAGCTCCATACCCTTAGGAGGGTTCGTGGGAGATCGCCCAACCAGTCTACATGCGTTTTGTGGATTTGGAGAAGGCGTTCAACCGTGTCCCCCGGAGGCCCTGTGGGGGGTACTTTGGTAGTGTGGGGTAGCAGGCCCTCTGATACGGGCTGTTAGGTCCCTGTATGACTGGTGTCAGAGCTTGGTCCGCATTGCCGGCAGTAATTCGAGCCCATTCTCAGTGAGGGTTGGACTCCACTAAGGCTGCCCTTTGTCACCGATTCTGTTCATAACTTTATGGACAGGACTTCTAGGAGCAGCCAAGGTCATCCATCTTGGTGGTCTGAGGATCAGGTCTCTGCTTTTTGCAGATGATGTGGTCCTGTTGGCTTCATCAGAACATGATCTCCAGCTCTCATT
Source organism: Nothobranchius furzeri (assembly GCF_043380555.1). NCBI lineage: Eukaryota > Metazoa > Chordata > Actinopteri > Cyprinodontiformes > Nothobranchiidae > Nothobranchius > Nothobranchius furzeri. The sequence goes on along the minus strand of NC_091758.1, from coordinate 41,886,722 downwards.
GGAGCAGTTGGCAGCCGAGTGTGAAGCAGCTGGGATGAGGATCAGCTCCTCTAAATCTGAGACCATGGTCTTGATTCGGAAAAGGGTAGAACACCTTCTCTGGGTCAGGGTTGTGGTCCTGCCTCAAGTGGAGGAGTTTAAGTATCTTCATAAGTGAGGGAAAAATGGAACGCAAGATCAACAGGTGGATCGGTGCGGCGTCTGCAGTGATGCGGGTGTTGTACCGATCTGTTGTGGTGAAGAGAGAGCTGGGGAGGAAGGCAAAGCTCCTGATTTACCGGTCGATCTACGTTCCTACCCTCACCTATGGTCACGAGCTTTGGGTAGTGATCAAAAGAACGAGATCACGGACACAAGCGGCTGAAATGAGTTTTCTCTGCAGGGTGGTTGGGCTCTCCCTTAGAGATAGGGTGAGAAGCTCGGTCGTCCGGGAGGGGCTCGGAGTGGAAGCTGTTTCAAATTAAAATAGATCTGTTATATTGGAACACTAAGCCACAGCACAGGTTGTGTTCTGGTCACCGTGGGCAACACAAAGGGACAGAAAAGACATCTGGTGTGATTAATGACCACCTGAAGGAAATCCATAGTTGGATATTTGAGTAAAACTCTTCAGACAAAAGCTTCGGTTTGCAAACTTTTGCACCATTGTCTTGCTAAATGCACACACACACACACACACACACACACACACACACTTTGAGTTTGGTTGTTGGATTGGCTAAAAGCTCATGTTTCTCTCAGAAAGCTTAAAAACTCCAAGTGTAATTCTAGCTTCACGTCAAACAATGACCGTTGGTGATCCTGTTACTCCTGGAAACACGACGATAACATTAGTGAATGTGATGTTCTGCTGTTCAGGACGGGCTTTGGAAGCTGTTTAGAGTAAATGATTCATAAAAGACATTAATAAAGAAAATCAAACTGTTATTATCCTCACCTACGTGTAACATGATAACTACAGGCCTTGGATGTGAAGCATATTTTCTCCTACCTCCATTAGATGCTACAGCAAAGTCCAAATTATTACATGCAATTAAATAAAACCATGCAATACTTCTGTTACAGCTGTGGTAATTCCCTCGTCCAATCCATTTCATTCTCAGTAATTATGGAGGGTTCGTTAGCAAAAATACATAAAAGCCATTTTTGATCAAAACCAACTTTGTTTGCCTGATCAAACCAGAAGTAAATAAAAAATAAATGATCTTTTTTTAGAAATCCTGCTTTTGGAAAGGAACTTTTCATTATTACACGGTTTCCGGAAAGTTTGTGACGTCACGGCAGGTTCTCCTCTCCCCCAGCGTAGCTGCTATGTAACACATGACCAGGTGGTCTTCCCTCTTTTGTCCTGGATGAAGGATTCAAAGCGCACTAAACTCAGCCATCTCTGTCACACATTTGATGATGTAAATTTGGTGAGATGAGCTTTTGTAGTCCGTTGAGTCTTTTCACGCAAAACCTAAAATAACTTTAGCCGCCTGTTGCAAATAAATGCTTTCTTGTCTTTAAAACTCACAGACATCATATGTGAAATCCATGGCGCATATCAAACGGGATAAGAAAATTACTTTTATCCTTCCATAGACTCACATTCACCTTTTTGGCAGTAGAGGGCCCATGGACCAGAAGTAGATGGGCGTGGCTTGGGCTGCCTACACACAAATAGCCCTGTAGAACTAACAAGTAATGTTTTTGTTCTCAGTGGCCTACTGGTGTGAGAGTCCATCCTGGGACTGGGAGATTGTGGGTTCAAATTCACATCCAGGTCATGCCAAAGTCTTTAAAAATGGCCTCCCCGTTTGACTCGACTTTAAGGGCTTGGACTCGGGGGTTTAACCACCAAATAGTTCAGCCACTGCTGCAGCTCACCCATCCTCCCCATAGGGATGAGTCAAATGCAGAGAGGTCATTTCACCAGTGTGTCATAATGACTAATGGGACTTCATGTTTTGAACAAGTTCCTGCTCAGATGTGCCCGATTCTAACAGCTGAATCATCTTCTCTGCCTTCACTCATTTTAATCACATCTGCATGTTCAAGCAGGGAAACATCTAAAACCAGCAGGAATATTGCACTCGTGATGTTAGCGCACTCCTGCTAACATTACAACCGGCTAAAATTATTGTCTGATGTAGCGTAAGGCTACGGTAATCATTTAGCTCCAACACACAAACGATAAATCCCCTTTTGTTCCCCTTCTCCTTGTCCACATAGCTTGAACTTTACAGACCAACATTAATTCAATGCAGGTTGGGTTAGCATTCAGTAGAGCTAGCTTTAAACTCCTATAACATATTTAGCTTTAGCTAAATTTAGCTTTAGCTTAGACAGACAAAGATGCTCACTGGGAATTCAGGTACAAGTCATTTTCAACGTGTGACTGTCTCTGTAAATATTCAGTTTGTTTACCAGGATTTTATGTTACAGAAAAAGCTGCAGCCTGAAGCCAAAGCGGATCGGTTCTGAATCAACCCGGGTTGAGCAGATCCAGAGTAACGGTCTGAAGAAAGGACAATTCGCCAGAGTCAGGAAGAGGTACATAAAATCCCTCAATTAAATAAAGAATGTGTCACTGGGACAGCCAGCAGAAAAAGTAGTAAAAACAACATAGAATTAGTTCATTTATACATGTTGCTGACATCTCAGACACTCATTCCTAGTCATTTCTGTGCCCACTTGGTGAATGTTAACTTTGTTTTTTTTTTTTTGTCCCCAACAACTCCGGAGGGGAAGATTCGGTTTCTGCTGCTGAATGTTCTGCTATATAAACACTCACTCACCACCTGGCTGCTGCTCGGTGCTTTATTCAGAGGCTTGTTGGTGGGAACAAATGCACGCTGCTCCAGGAAAAAGCAGATCTGTGGCACCAAAAATAATGAGCTGAACAAAGCTAAAACGCTTCGGCACGCAGAAGAAACTGTGATGCTTTTCTTTCTAATTTATTTGTGAAAAAAAATCAACTATTTTCTAAACTGATACCGCCACATAAGTTAGCAGACTTCCAGCAGTTTGGAAAAATCAAAAATATAAGCGGGCCCATTAGGTTTCTCACTTTATTATAGAAACATTCAATTATTTTAACTGTGAGAAACAGAAGACAGCAGTTCTGTTAGCTGAAAAAGTTTAATACTCAAAATCCCAAGTTAACGTTTCAGTGGCTGCAACCTCATTTTATTAGAAGAGAAGGTCATGCTAAACAAAAAAATAGAGAAAAACTTTAAAAGGGACTGTCTGACAAACAGTAAGCATAACTTGATCTATAAGTGCAGAGGAAAGGTGATTACTGAACAAAACAGGTGAGCTGATTGCAGGCAAGGAACAGAAGTGGGTGGAACTGGAACAGAGAGAGAATGTGAGAAACTGCATAAGTAAACAAATGAGATGAACATGAAAATTGTTAGGTATTTTATATGCACCATGGTCCTTTACCTGAAATAACACTCCTTACACAATTAGAAACAGAGGAGAGAGAGAGAAGGGCCAAACCCCCTCCGGAGTTTTCCATCGTCTCTCTCCCATATTACCTCTCCTCTGTTACCTTGAAGAAAGTCAAAGCACATACAGATAATTTGGTAAATTGTAACAAACCTTAAAATACGTTACAAAGCAGTCAGAAGCCATGTTTCCTTTCACAAAGAGCCAAAGCTTGTGGAGAGCTTTTATTTGAACATACACACACCCCACAAATTCCTCAAAACCCCTCCTTTGCCTCAGAAAACAAAAGGGATCCTTCTGATAGCGTGAAACTCCCCGTCTGACTAGTTTGGCTTCAAATAATGGAACAAAATGCCTAAAGCAGAAAGGAGGTTCTGAAAACATTCAAAGTATTTGGGTCAGTACTTTTCCTAAAAACATCTAAACATATATGATGAGGTGAACTCTGCTTGATATTCAGCTTTTTTCCAACAAAAATCCAATTAATAAAACATCTTTTACTGTGAACAAAAGTAAAAACTCTCACAGCGTAGCTGAATTTCATTTATGTAATTAAATATTTGTGTTGCTACAAAAATCCTGAAAACTGAAATCCACCATGTTGTAACCAACCGTTCTTCCATAATCTGCCCCCTTAGATTTCCAAAATTTCCATCATTTTCTCATCATTTGTTCCTTTAGAGATTTGTTTTTGGGACTAAAGGTCTTGTTCCTAACGACACCGCGTAATACTCGATCACTCGAAGTAGCGTATGCATCCTGAATGTGAAGATCTCTCCCACCCCTGTGGCCTGAAGCTGCAGCAGAAAGGAAATTGACTTGAAAAGGATCACCTACCTTGGCTCAGGACCGCCCACAGGAGAGAGCAGAGCGCATCTCGGCTGTAGGAGCTAATTTAACTGTGGGCTTCGAGGGCCGGTGTCCAGCATGTTTTAACCCTGCTTCAACACACCGGATTTCAATTAGCAGGTGATTAACAGGCAGAGCCCGACGAGCAGTGGCACAGGTGATTCAACCACTGAATCTTTGTGTGTTGGAGCAGAGAAACAACTAAAACGTGCTGGATATCGGCCCTCCAGGCCTGAAATTGAATTGCCCTGACATATGGGTTTGTGGAGATAAAACATCAGCGCTGCACTTTTTACCCAAGAAGATAGGCGAAAGGAAGCAGCAGAAGAGTTGCGTTGCTATTAGCCAATCAGAGGCAAGATTGTACCTATATCATGAATATTAAAGAGTGAAGACTCCAAGGCCTGTTGTTTTATGCTCCCCACTCTAACAAATTCTCTCCCGTGAAAAAGGAGCACGAGAGTGTTTTTCCTCCAGAAAAAGACTCAAAATATATTTATTTATACCAGAGACCACGGGTTTATGGAAAAAACAAGTAAATGAGAGCTTTCAACCAGTGGAGTGACTGCTGTAGGCTGCATTAAACACATTAGAAAATACAAACATTTAGAACTAAGTTGTGTTTATTTTTTTAGATTTTCAAACAAACCTGCACGCCAACAACCTTTTACAAAGTCCTCTTGGATGATGAAATCATGATACTGAGATGATGACCCTAAACCACCACATTTACTGTCAAACCTATTTCTAGGAGCTCTTCCTCTTTAACAGGATTTTACATTCTTCAAAAACCTCCCAATTGAAATCCTGCGCCTCTTGGTGGAAGATCTGAATACTACAAGCACAGCATGTATTATCAGATAGATGTAGAATTAGGGTCAGGACATTCAAACCCTGTTTGTGGTCTCATTTGCAAGTTTATTATCTGCATATTTGTCCTAAAGTCTGTGTCATTATGAGACAGAATAAATGCTAAAAGCCGGACCGAAGGACGGCGTCTTCGGTCGGGACGGACTCGTGTCGAGTTGGTTCAGCCATCTTCTGCTGTGTGTTCTGGACTCTGAGGACATGTGTGGGGACAGATGGAGAGGCATTGTTGAACTGCAGGATGGGAAGGTGGAGGACAGAGACCACATGTTACGCCCTGTGTTGATGACATGAGAGTCGGCATTAAAGAGGGGTTATAAACGACAGGACTGAGGAAGGAAATCAGACGTTACGGGAGACGGAAAGGCCAACAGCTGTAACAAAGACCGAGAAGTCGTAGCACTCATTTAAATCGTCACCTCAGAAAACACGCGTTCACGCTGCTCTGCTGGGCGCCGAGCTCGCTCATTATTTGGTCCTTTTTTGGATTTGGTAATAGCTTTGTTTTCACTCACACACGACACGAATTAGTTTAGCTCCCAAACAAAATAATGTAGTCATTATCTGCCTCACATTGCTCGCTCCCCTGAAATGAAACATCACATCTCTCTGAGTTGCTTTGTTAGAGTGAGGAATTTGATTGGTTAAAGCTTTTTCTCCTCCATTTGCTTTTGATAATGGGAGTCAAAACGGAACACAGCAAGAGAGAAAAGATGCTTTTGAGAATAATTACATCAATTGTTATGAGAAAAAGATGCAAATCTGGGTCAGTATTCATGGAGAGGTGCGTAATTCAGACCCAAACAGCTTGGGTAACAACAAACTCACTTCGGACGCGACTTGGACAGATTATGGCTGAATTTCTGGGTGAACTTGGAACATCTGAGAAGGTGAGAAGAGTGAATTAGACCAGAGCCACTGAAGTGAGGTACTCGTGCGATTGCTTTGTTTAATTTCCTGCTGAATAAAACCAGGGGCGCCTCCAGAAATTTTTGATGGGGTGGCCAGATGGGGCCAAAGAAATTTTTGGGGTGGCACACCAATTTGGTCCTTGTGGTAACTCTGGCAGAATTTAGCCCGTGGCGATGTGCTGCATTGCTCCTTTATTTGTTTTTATTAAAATAACAGAAAGTACCCAAAACATTGAACAAATTTTATAAACACAAACATTTTAGAAAAAATACATATCAGTTATTTCAAATGTTATCCCAAATTTAATTTAAAAGCATATTTTTTTAGGTTCATTCACCTGTTGCTGTGACTAAACTATGGAGATAAAAACTGTTTATAATGGTGAGCAGCAGAAACATGTATTTGTTAACATTCTGATTCTTTTTTTACTCATTAGTTGTAATATTTTTATTTAATTTTACAATTATGTCTTGAATAAACAAGATCAATATATGATTTGACTGAATATTAATATGATTTTAACACTGGCTTTTCCTGGGTGGGGGGTGGGGTGGGGGGGGTAGCAATTTTCCAGGGGGGGTGCATGGCCCCCCCGGCCACCCCTTCTGGAGACGCCTGATGATCAGATCAGATCTGCTGAACATGAATGTGTTGTAGGTATCTCAGACAAAGGCAAAGAGAAATATCAGAATAGCGCCCCCTTGGAAGTTTCAGTTCCTCTTGTTATGCAGACGTTAAAGTAGGTGCACGCTTGCAGCTTCCCAAGACCTACAGGAAAGCCAACAGACGTCCTAAAGCAAACAGGAAGTCAGCCATTTTGAGTTGAACCTGACTGATGTTTTCAGATCTTCTAATTGAACATACTCCTCCTGAAGACACGCTTCAGCTTCAAACTTGATTTAATCCACGACAATTGGTAGGCAGTTTCCAACGGCACTCGGCATGACTCGGGTGGGGGGTGGGGGTGGGGGTGGGGTGGGGGGTGTGTGCAAAGGAATGACCAGAAGTTCGACCTTCTGTCTCTAAAGTAGCTGCTGGCCGTCTAACCTGCTGGGTTATGGAGAGAGTAATGCACATCATAATGCTGCTCTGAGTGTTCTTGCTGAAGTGTGTGTGTGGAATTGCTTATGGGTGATTTCTTATGCCCCCGTGTGTGTTTCCACCAACCACACTCCATGTGTAAACACACAGATGGTCTCGGTGCAACACAGCTGTGTTCCGGTGGTGCCTTCCTGCCCCTGAACGGCTCTGACGCTTTCCCATCCAAAAACACACACCAGGACTGGATAATGCCTCTTCTGCCTCAGGGTTTGTTAAATCTTGAGCCCAATCCTCAATCTACCTGGGCCTGTTTCCACAGTGGACACATGCAGCCTGTGGTAGATAAATGGGGACACTCTTGAGGACAGAAAATTAAGCCTCCAGTTCCCATTCCCCTTGTTTTTCCTGGCTCCTTTTCCTCTCTAGTGCACACTCGAGCATGGAAAAATCTGCACAAATCTGTGCAAGCCAGGTGACAAGAGGAAAATAAATACCTGAGGGGTTGTGAACCGTTGGTTGCAGGTGGTTGGAGTCATCCGAGGCTGCAGAAACGGATGCTGGCACAGGTGCCAGACAGGAAACTGTTGGCTCAGGAGGAAACGGGATGATTTCATAAATTATTTTTCTTTATCGAACCTTCTTTCGTTGTGAGAAATAGGAGTAAATGAGCAAATATGGTGAAGAAACGAGAAGCAGAGGAAATAATTTGTGGATTTGTTTTTGATTTGATGACACAAGGGGGAAGAAATGTCACAACTCATCCACAAATGAGGAACGATCCTCTCACTTGATTCATGATTGCTGTCAATGTGTGACAAATGAGGACGTGGCCTTAATGTTGTTTTGTTGTGGTCTCATTTAACATTTAATCAATAGCAACATCACAAAGCCTCCATCCGTCTTTTCATAACGCTCTCATTAAAACTCAGCGACAAGTTCTCAAACGCATTTTCATCCAAAAGGTTTAGAACAGTTGTTCTAATTATAGATTCATGTTTTACCTTTTGGCATTTAAAAGTAAACTGAAAAGCTTTTGAAATAGACGTGTCAAAACACACAAGGTGCCATTTTTGATTTTCTGTGCTCTTTAATCTGAATGATTGCTCAGATAATTTATGTTTAATCTGGTTGTAACTCGCCTCTGAACTCATGCAACCAATAGATTTCCAACCATTTACAGTTAGAATCAACATGTCAGTGTCAACTCTGGCAGCATAAAATCCTCCAGTTTCCCAGCCTTTAGTCACAGCCACTCACTTAAGCTAGTATCTCACTGGGCAGCAACTGCTGCTGACAGCCAGCGGTAATTTCACTCATCACATATTTCATATTTTTCATGACAAATGGATTCAATTCAATTCAATTCAAAGATACTTTATTAATCCCAGAGGGAAATTAGAGTTTCAGTACACACATTTCTGAGATCAGACATACATACATAGGCAAAGACACAAGAATTGGTGACTGTGGTCATTCACAACCCAAGTCGCTCTACCTTAATAGAGATCAGAGGGTTACATGAGGATTGGTTCAGGTGGAGGAAAAAAAGGCACTTCAGAGTTACCCTCCACAGGGAGGGCAGCTTTGCTCTGCAAAAAAAAAAACCTCAGACAGAGATGTAACAGACTTCAGACATTACACAACATAAGTGTCCACTAGGTGGGGTGGTAGGGTTTGGGACTCTCCACACATCAGTGCATGCAGCCGCGATAAGCAGCGCTCGTCACCTCCATCTGGACAGGGGAGGGAGGTAGTTGAGTTTAGAGGGCACAGTGACTCCTGGAAACGATTCAACAGCCTTCACCGGTTGCAGTCCCGCCCAGGCTGGGATAGGGAGACAGAGTTGCCATGGCGACGGCAGCATTCCACATTTCTTCTGAGGGGGAGTATTCGTTTCAGCCTCACAGGCTCAAGGGCACCAGATTCAGATAAGAACTTGTTTTGGGGCCAGACAGAGATCATTTCTTTTCTGTATTAAAGTTCTGTTGGTCCTCAAGCCCTCTCGATCCAATAATGGCGTAATTAATCTAGCTCAATCCGTGCTGATTTGTCCACTCGCTCCTTGATCGCATCCATCTTTTGTGCCAACGCATGAATCTCAGCCAAAGTTCCAAGCTTACGACTCATTGACAATTATATGAGTCTATGCATTCACAGTGCGGCGCAATCCATCCCTGAGCTCCGGGAAATAGCCAGTATTCCTCGACAGCTCCTTAATTTTCTGGTAAGCCAGGTAACCGCTCAGGCCAAAAAGCAGGAAACCTGACACCAAGACCACGAATATCTATATGTCTTCAGAATCCTCTACAGACAGCTGAGACAAGCAGATCAGGTTCCACTGTTTCCCGGAGTCCATGATGTGTCCAACTGGATCTGTCCCAGAGGGGCACCAGGGAGCCTCTCATTCTCATTGTTGAGAAAAATTTGTCAATCGCATTGAGAGACCTGCTGACCAGGTCCATTTTGAATAATTTCCAGTTTCCAGAAAAAATGCAGAAGCGCCGTACACCCAAAGACAGACAAAGAGCCTTGGGGATAAGATAGGGAGGAGAGGAGGAAAATAGCCTCTGTACTCTCCAAGAGCCGGAAGAAATTTGTACTTCTATCAGTCATTCAATGTTTACTTATATTGTGCTTCACCCAGGGGGTGACCAAAGGATGGAAAGAATGGAAATAAGAACAAGTAAAACATTTAAGAACCACTAATCTCTGTCTGGTGACTGGTTGATCTTTGGTTTCTCAACTCTGGTTCCTCACTGGAGAACACGTTGGTTGGATTTGAGAGCTCCACAAAGTATTCCTTCTACCACTCAACAACATTCCCAGTTATTGTCTGCAGGTTCCCGTGCTAACAAGTAGAGTAAGTTGCTGCCTTTGGCCTCAATGTCCCCCAACACCCTTGAGTAGTTGGACAACCTCCAGCTAGGCCTGCCAACAGACCCCCACCATACATTTGGGCCCACTAGAGCCATGGTTCCATTCAGGGGTCCAAACCATACAACTGATGTGCACTGCACCATTCATGGGCCTGTTTCAGTTGTAGATCCATCGGACACCAAAGTGGAATGGTAGAGGGTGGGGCTGCTGATGTCATTCAACACAGTCCAGTGATTGGACGAGAGAAACACACTGCTTGTGAAGCAAAACAAACACCAGAGTGCTGTGCTTTGTATTGTTATTTGTACACGGATGTGAGGAGAAGCCAGCAAGTAGTAGCAAGGTGATGCCTCACTATCATCTGTAATACAGGGTTAGGGTTAGGGAGGTTTAACCTTTAAAATCAGAGTCACGCTGGTGATCTCTCCGACCCAGAACGGTCCACAACGACCCACTCCGTCCTGTCTTGGACTCTTCAGAGGTTCAGAAAAATTGTGCTTGGAGTCCCCAGCCCCCAATCGAGGCCCCATCCAACACTTGTTCCAGGGTCTGCAGATGTGGTGGGTGCACTGAGCTGTTGTTTAGTGCACAAGAGTAAATAGTCCAGACAGACCTGAAGGAACAGGTACGGTACTCTACCATGCAGAGCTAAACACCTCTGGGAACTCCTTCAAGACTGTTGGAAAACCATTTCAGATGACCACCTCTTGAAGCTCATCAAGAGAATGCCAAGAGTACAACGCAGTAATCAGAGCCAAGGGTGGCTTTTTGAAGAAAATAGAATATAAAACATGTTGTTAGTTATTTCACCTTTTTGGGTTTGTAACGGAATGAAATGACTGTTTTCCACCTAAAAGTCATTTCCCCCCCTCTCCTCAGCAAGAACTAATCTGCATGAGATATTGCTCAAGGTCTCATGCATTTGCTTCTAAACTGCTTCCTTTCCAACCCAAGAAAAGAATGAAGACAAAGGACTGTTTCTTTTTAATAAATCAAAGAACTCTATTTTAATAAAGCTAATCAAACAAAGTGTTAGTCAATAATAAAATGTGAACCAATTTGTCAAATGAAAATATTAATTACTTGATATTATAATCCTACAGAATATAATAAGTAATATAACTTTAAATGTTTCCACTAGAGACTGATCACACGTAAGGTTAAGTCACACGACACATTTGCTTTTACTGATCCATTCAGAATCTGCCAGATCTGACGGAGGCGTGGTTTTGGCAGTGTTTGGTAAATCTGTCATCTTTTCATTCGACCATAAACCAAAACATCCGAAGTATAAAATTATGCCCACGTCATCTTTAACGCCAGTTCAAAGCTTTCCAGAAAAGTTGTCGGAGTGGCCAATCCGTAACTTTCCTCTTCAGCCGAAAGAACCAACGACAAGCTGGATAAAATCTGTTGCTGTTCCAACTGCTGCAACGGTTCCTTTCAGAATAAAAGCTGAACCATCACGACCCCGTTTTGGGTCTTGTTAGATGACGATAAAACTGTTGTGACTCGGAAGTTTCTCAAAGACTGGACTGGTCGGCGGCTGCGGCTGTTCTACAAGCTTCGGCTCCAGAAAGGTCCAAGCTGGACCTTTACACCTCCTGATCTAGACGGGGACTTCTGCCAAGCGTATGTAGACCGACAGAATGGCGTCTCACTGTGTGTTTATGAATCTCCAAATCAAAGCTTTGAGCGAAGACATCACCTTCACTCCCATCAAAACCAATCGTTTCTTCGGACTTGCTGGTTCTGAACAACATTCCACACTACACCATTCTCCGTCTCACTTCACCTTAGTTACACCGTACATTTAGTGTTAAAGTTAGTCTAGTTTTAATTTGTTTAGTAATAAATCTTTAAACTTTTAAAACTCGACTCTCTCTTCTGTTGTCTCTGAGTGAATACGAAGTGGTTACATAATCCCTGCAATAAAAAGTTCCACTCTTCTGGTTCAAGTTATCCACAGGTCCATAAGATTGATTTCATAGTTTCTATGGAATCTCATATATTATGGTTAATTAAATAATATGTAAATTTAATTGTTACAGGTTAAAGCTGCTTTCCGGAGTTTTCCTCTTTCAGAAATGATGTTTGATTTGTCAAAATCCATAAAAGTGATTATCTCATCATGTACTGTGATAAAATGTAATACATCTTTTTATTATTATTTTTTGCCAAACTGCCCCGCAGAGCTCCGTGCAATAGGAAACTGAGCGCCGACCAGAACTAACCAATAGCGTTAGACGACCGCTTACTTGCTTCAGATTTAAGGAATACCTCGGCCGATGCAGAGCTGATGAACTTTTCACAGACAAGAAAGTCTCTAAAATATAAATACATGAGAACACAACACGACGTGAGAATAATACTCGTAAAACAATGTGTTTTAGCTGTTTGTCGCTACAGAAGCACATTTATAAACAGAAACGTGAAGTCGCCATCTTAAACAAACAGAGGGACAGACTTTTTGTGTGATGTGCTTGTCAGCCACTAGATGGCGCCATCGGATAAGAGAAATACTCCCAAAAGAAGCTTTAAGTACATACCTCCTCATGTGTTCATTAATAGGTTTGATGCCTTCATTGAAAACCTGACATTGACAACACAGAATGAGAAGGTGTGTCCACACTTTTGGCCTGTACTGTAAATGTAGAGGCTGAGGTCTAGCAATATATTTGTGACTTAAACTCTGAAACTGAGCCGACGGTGGTGGCAGAGGATTGGTTTTTAGTGAATAAGACCCTTGGTTTAAAAACATAAATCAGGTTCTTGGGTTTTGTTTCAAGATGGGTCCAGATAAGGCGTCATTCTTCAGATCTTTTCATCAAGCGGTTTCACTAATCTTTCCTTAAAAACAACCTTTTTTCAGCTAAATTAATTTACTCGGCTCCACCAGCCAATATCTCTTTCAACAACAGACGCATTAGTGTTGAACTCCACAGCTCCAGTGGAAAAACATCCCAAACAGCAAATGATCTTTGACACGTAATTAAAAATGAGATGAACAGCAACTGGGCTCCTTTTTTGTTCTGAGAAGATTCGCTCTTAAAAATAAAACACAAGGTCATTAGCAGCAGGCCAAACAAACATTTTATTATGTTTTAGCCAACTGAGGCAAAATAACATCAAGAAATTTATACAGACTAAATTAAAGATAAAAGGGAGTTTATTCAGGTAATAAAACTAATGATTTCATTTCCAGAAAGCAAGAAAAGGAAACGTTTGTGGCAAAGCAGCAAGCTAATGGCTAAAACCTTAACCATGCTGTAAATGAAGCTGTGACAATGACACTTGAATGCATCACGGTGTGTTCAGAGGATGCTTTTCCTTGCAGCAAACAAACAAACATTTCAAAACGTCTTTGGTTAAGAAGGTTTTTCTGTTAGATTGTATTAATTTGAAATTAGATTATTTTATTCCTTCCTGATGCCATATTATTTAATTTTACACTGTTTAGTTTATTTTATGTCATTTTTCAAAAATAAAGTTGAACTGTCAACAAAATGTTGAGATAAAAAGTCTAAACACTGTTTTCATTATGAGGTTAATGTAAAAAAAAGAGTCCAAAAAATAGCAAAAATAAATTTGAAATAAATAAAAAGGCCAGTAAAAACAAAATACTATGTTGTGAAAAAGCTGAAATAAGGTTTCCATAAAAAAAACGCTAAAAATTGAGACAAAGTTTTGAGGAAAAGCTTTAAAATGCTGTTTTCATGATGAAGTCGAAATATCAGGATTAAAGTCAAAATGATAAATTATGAACCAAAATGTTAAAGATGAGGCCAAAGCTGATCTTCCAGATTGTAATCGAGCTCAAGTTAAATCCTTCACAATAAGAGTCTCCAACATATTTACATAAAGAGTTCATTATTATTCTCTGGTAAACCTCCTGCTGAGACCTGAACCAGGTACTTACACAGGGAAATGTGGGTATTGTAGTTTATAAATCGGTATTTGTGTTGCGATGCTTTGTCGTTTATCTTGTAGTATTTCAACAGCCAGATCTAATTTCAGCATTTTGACTTTATTCTGAAAATACAATTGAAACTTTTTCTCCAACATCTTGATTTGAATGTAGCTGTTCAGCATCTGATCCAAACATTTTATCCATTCAACCTAAAAAAATCCTTTTCAAATGCAGTGGGACCACCCCTACCCCCCACCCCCCACCCCCCACCCCTAAAGACACAGTCTCGGTGTCTGGCTGCAGCTTTCCGTCTCACATGGTGAGGTCACATGGGAAGACATTTTGGCAGCTTCTGCCACCTGAGCTTGCCAGTGCTCTCGCTCATCCGTCGCTGTGCGGTGCCAAACGGAGAGATGAAGCATGTTATCTGTAACTAATGCGGTCCACCTCTGCTGTGGGATTATCTGACATCTCATATGAGACTCGTACTTTCTGTTCTGCATCCACTGTCAGGGAGGAATGCTTCTGATGATCTGGAAACCAGAACCAGGACAGGTGCAGTGGCCGAAGCAAGGGGCAGCTGTTGAGCCAGTTCGATGTATTAATCCCAACATCAGGGCTTGGTGTTTGTTTTTATTTACTATTTGATAGATGTCTTCACAGCCAACACAAAACCTTCTTTGTTTTCAGCCTGGCAGCAGGCCGCACCAATGGTCTAAAAATGGAAGGTTTCCAGTTCAAAGCCTCATCCATGGCTTGATTTAAATTCAAATACAACTTATGAGCATCAAACTTAACAAAAAAGCTTTAGAAGAAACATTTGAAAATATATTTTATATCAATTGGTTGATTAAGATGTCTCCTATGGAGGTCTTCCAGGCACATCCGACTAGGAAAGGAGGGATAGGTATCCTCTCTTTCCCGGGCTTCCCTATAGGACCTGTCACCTCAGCGACCTGATCTTGGGTAAGCAGAAGAAAATGTAATTATTAATTAATCTTTCTAGGACCTCTCATGTTTCTAAATGTCTGTCTAATGTGAGAAAATAGTGACATTTTTCTTCCTGACAAACGGTTTCCATCGGGTTTCCGGCATGCCACGTCTGAAAGATTCCAGTCAGTTGGAACCACATGGTCAAACCTAGCTGTAAGCTTTGGTTAACTGCCGTGCACGAAGTAGAACGCTCCAGGTATTTGCACATTCCGGTCGAAGTCCTGCTTTTACAGCGCTACTAATGAGAGAAACTCCAAATAACTGGCATTTTTTGCAGGAGTCTTGTCAATAAAGCTGCTTGTCCAAACCGGACGGATCATGAGTCAAAGTGGAAATTTCCCTGGATTTAAGCCATGAAGTGGATGTTTTAGAGAAGATTGGGATCATTGAGAATCAAGGGGATCTAGAAGGAACTGGACTTTAATCTTTGCTCCTCTAATAGGCCGAGGGCACGTTTTAGAAGGACCTCCTTAAAGAGCTTTACCAGGGTGCACATACTAATTTACTGAGGGTGTCTAAAGATGGTATCTCTCAACCCGAGTGATGATCGGTGGAAACAGGAAGTGCATGTTGAGCAGGTAGCAACACAACAGAAAAGGAACACTACCTATTTCTCTAAATATTATATACAACTAGGGATGGGTACCTTTGACATTTGAATCGATCCGGTACTGATTCCCGGTACCTAGGAATCGATACCGGTACTTAACGGTACCAATTTTTGATACTCAATTTTTGATACTTTTGGGTGTTTAATATTTTAATTCTCTTTTATAATTAAATATATATTTTTCTCAATTTATAACCATATTTGATAAATATCACGAGAAATAACATACAACTGTTTGTATTTTAACATCGTCCTTGTAGTTTTATAAGCTGATAAACTGAAGCAAACATCTTTACTGTGAACTAAATTTACTGTGTATCTTCATTCCTTTTGCCGTCCTTTTTCATTTGATTTTTCCTACTGGGAAGTTTGAATTTCCGAGGAGAAAGCGAACGCACCATTAGCTGATAACAATGGTGGCATAGGAAGCTAACATATCAAGCTAACGTTATCTTAAACAGTTTATTTAGCTGCTGGAGCAGATTAAAACGATGATGCCTCACACTTAGATCGTTGTCGCTGGTTTCATCTTCACCCAATCACCCGTCGCATTTAGTAAAGTGAAGCCAAACTTTAGAGCGCGTTCATGTACTTCTAATCGTAATTTCGGAGTTCCGAGGAGATCCGAGGAGAAAGCGAACGCACCATTAGTGAAACAGAAGCTAACATATCAAGCTAACGTTATCTTAAACATTTTATTTACCTACCGGAGCAGATTAAGATGAGGATGTCTCACTTAGATCGTTGTCGCTGGTTTCATCATCACCCAGTTACCCATCACATTTAGTGAAGTGGACCCAAGCGTTAGCGTGCGTTCTCTCTACCATGCTGCTCTGTTCCCAACTGGCTCGCAGCGACCAACGACATAACGCTCTTGCGCATGCGCAGCTGTCTAGGCAAGTTCTCGTTATGAAGGACGGGTACCGAAACGAGGCACCGTTTCAAATGACGTGAATCGGTGCTCGGTCGGTACTATGGAATTTGGTCGGTACCTTAAAAAGTACCGAATTCGGTACCCATCCCTAGGTACAACCATTTGTTTTAATTGTTTAACCATCAGACAGCAGCCATGTCTTGCTCCAACACACACTTATTTGATGTAAAATTCAATGATACTGTTTGATTGTGAGAGAAAACACTACATGCGGGCCCACGGGGGAAAGTTTAGTCAGCAAACCGCCATCTCGAACAAATATCTCTTATTTATCCTTGCTCGTCTCCAAGCAGATGTCTTCGTGCTTTGTTTTCCTCCCCGTCTCTTCTTTATAGATCCCAGAAGATCTGCAAAATCTACAAGATAAAGTGTGCTGTTTCAGTTTTTTCACTTCCGTATTTGTACACCCCGAGACACGGCCGTTATTCCAAGCATGCACCGCGCTTCGAGGGGAAATGGCAGCGTTGCCACAATGATGGATGGAAAATGAAGGGAGATGAAAAACAATTCCATAGAGAGTGGTTAAAGTGCCGTGTGGAAGCACCGAAGCTACAAGGTACGGCGCAGTCGGTCAATTTTAATTAAAAGTTTTTGTCGAGTCAGAGGACTTGTTCCAAGCGTGGTGAGGGCAGATCGCTCGCCGTCAGACAGGGGCCAAATTCTCTGGCTGGATAAAGGTGCCAGTGCCGATGGTCGTCATGCTGAATCACTTAATTTTGCACAAATTGAAATAAATGCCACCACAATTTTACCTCGTTAACATCATAAAAGTGTATTTCCACAGCAGAGTGACATCTTAGGGCTGATCGTGTTAATCCCGCCTCCCATAAACATTAATTATTGTATAGTAGCTCTGATCGAATCACTTGTTTGTAGGCTGTCAAACACAAACGATGGGAAAAATGAACTTTGTGAGGCAAGTATCAGCTAGAGAGCTAGAGTCGTGGTAGAAAGTAACGGAGCCGGAGCAGCTCGCTCCCTCAGGAGTGAAAATGCTGCTTTATTAATGCAAATTAGCATCAACAGGTCGATACGTCTCACCATTACATGCAAAAACCATCAGTATGCACTCAAGTGTATATGTGATTTACATTTACATTTAGCTGGGGGGGGGGGGGGGGGGGACGCAACATTTCTCAGACTCCCCTGGTGTGCCATTTTAGGGCTTCCGGGGAAGCCGGGCTCCCCCTAGCTCCCCCGTAATCGAACCCTGGTGCCATGACCAGACGATGGTCGGTTATTCTACAAAAAAAAATACATTTGAGAACTTAGTACAGCTGTATGAACATGAATCTTTACTTAAAGTCCCATTAGTTGTCACGCACACAGGTGTGTGTGCGAAATATGTTCTCCGCATTTGACCCATCCCCTGGGGGAGCGGTGAGCTGCAGACACAGCCGCGCTCGGGAACCATTTGGTGGTTTAACCCCCCAATCCAACCCCTTAATGCTGAGTGTCAAGCAGGGAGGCATTGGGTCCCTTTTTTTTTTGTCTAGCTAACTTGTTAACTTGTCAAGCTAACTAAAAATGAAAGCCAATCTTGAAAAGTAAACGTATCTAAATATGTTTTTTTCTCAGCTAGGACTACATTATTCTAACAAAGAGCTCATTAAATGTAAGAACGACACATTTTTGACCCTCTAGAGCTACAGAATTGAATTACAAACAAGCAGTCTCATGTGCCTTGCAGCTATTTTCATTAAAACATCACAGAAATGACAGATGACAATAAATAACCGTGTAATTCACAACAGTTTAATATTAAATGCCCTGAGGATGGCATATAGTTAATTGCATTAATCTGATGACAGGTAAGATTTGTTGCTTTTACATCACACTGCAGTCTATGGTTATCAAACGGCAGCCTATGGCTCATTTTCACCAGGATAATCACAATAGCTTTGCAAATTTAAAGGGGCATTATGGAAGTGTGACAGCCAAAACATGTATAGAAATAATAAATGTCTTCTTCATACATTCTCCTGCAATGCCCTGGTCCTGTAGAATGAGCCCTGGCATTTTTACTGTGATTGCCTGTTTTTCTGTAAAATCACAGAAAAAGAGAGCTGCTCGGGTCGAGCAGGCTGCTTCATGCGCGTTCACGCTCAGGCATCGCCCGTAGCATTTGCTATCCGTAGCTTTAGCAGCAGAGAGAGAGGCAGTGCCACTTTGTCGCTGTTCCTAACGCCTAGTGACAAAGCTAGCTACATTTCTGAGGACCCTTAGCTACTTTCTGTAGAACTTTCTTCTAGATATTTCCTGCTAATTAGCAACAAAATAGCCATTTTCACTCCGAACCGTTCTTTAGTTTGACGTAATTTCAGCTGTCATCAAGGATATAAACGTTACAGACAGTGTGAATGTTACTAGAGTGTAGCTCACCTTGTAAGATGTCGGGCTCTTGTGCAGAAGACCTGGGTTTGAGTCTGGATTCTTTTTTACATTAATGGTATATTTTTTACAGTAAGATGCCCAAATTTTTTATTTGAGACTCGCCGAACGGCATTGAATTCACAGATAAAAAAGATGTGGGTTCAACTTTCATTTTGGAACAATTTTTCAAGCAAGGGAAGGGAATGATCTGAGCATGCAGGAGGACTGACCCATCATAAACCTTTGTCGGCTGTGCTGAAGAGAAAGGTACAGAACCACATTATTTAATTAATTAGCTGCGTGTTCTCCTGTCCTCTGTCCTCCGGGCCACACACACACACACACACACACACACACACACACACACGGGACTGTCTCAGCTGTTATTTTCGTTAAGGAGTGTGCACGTATAGCATGCGGGCCTCGTGCACGAGCCTACTTTTGAAGCTGCCGTTACGTTTTGGCCTGAGGGGGCAATCGCGAGCATAAAAATTCAAAAGTCCGAAAAGTCCCTTTAAGCCATTTTATTAGCCTAGAAATCTAGACTGGAGCACACAGAAGAGCACACATCACTCCTATTCTGATGTCCCTGCGCTGGTTACCCGTTAACTTTAGAGTTCATTTTAGAGTTCTGACTATAACTTTCAATGCTCTACACCAGGGTTGTCAAACATACGGCCAGCGGGCCGCATACGGGTTAAATCTGGCCCGCGAGATGGTTGTGTAAACTTTATTTTCATACTTTACAATGTAGAGTGAAAATAAACGTATCTTTGTGAGCAAGTTTCCTCTGTAATGAGTATAAATAAAACAAAGCTGCGCTCAAGGCTCACACAAGAACTTGAATCACATCCTGAAGTTGGCCGCCACTCAGGATGTGACTTCTGATGTTGATGTTCTGGTGAAAGCTAAAAGATGTAAAGTAAAATGAGTCAAATATACTTTAAGTGCTGCATGAAACTGATCTAGCCGTGTGATCTGTAAGCTCTTTGAATCACTAAGGAATGTTTTTTATATACATTTTTATTTTTATTTTATTTTTTTTCAAATTTTCAAGTACACTTCAGGTGTTGTACTTGTACTATTATGGATACGCTGTCCTCAGGCTCCAGCCTTGTTTTATAGTGATTGTATTAAAACAAAAAAAAACAATCTGAAGTTGTTTTTAATTTACCGGTCCGGCCCACTTGGGACTAGATTACCATCAATGTGGCCCCTGAGCTAAAATGAGTTTGACACCCCTGCTCTACACAGTCAAGCTCTTCCCTACATTACTGACCTGTTAAAGCCTTATGCTCCAACCCGAGCCCTCAGGTCCACCCACCAGAACCTTCTAGAAGTTCCAAAGACCAGATATGAAAGTGGAGGTGATCGCTCCTTCCAGACTGTTGCACCCCGACTCTGGAACGATCTTCCTTTATCCTCACGCAGCGTCGACAGTCTGGACACTTTTAAACAGCTGAAGACCCGTTTATTTAAAGCTGCTTTTTCCTAAACCTTTTATTTTCTTATTTTTTAACCTTTCATCAGTTTATGAAATTTCATAGTTTTATTTTTTCTGATGTTAATCTATTTCTGTTTTGAGATCATTGTGATTTCACGACTTTATTTGATGTGTGTGAATCACTTTGTGATTCTATATCTGTGATGAGTGCTGTACTAGACCGACGGTAGCAGAAGCTAAATGATTTTGGTCTGCATGTCATGCATTTATTGATATATTTATAGAGATAGGATGGCTTGGCAGGCTGCCATGTTTTTACCAGGTTTTTGTGACCTGAAGCAGAATATATTCATGGACGACAGCTAGCTGTTAGCTTGTTAATTAAAAATAAAGATCGTTCTACCCGTGGGTAGGTTTAGCACGATGTAACTTGATTTCTGACTAGCTAAACTTTCATTGGGTGAAGAAAAGTCTGAGTCGTTTATTTGTCTGTCTTTAAATGTGTTTTACTGTTCTGATCGGACTTGGAGACCCGTGAGGACAACCAGACATGACCCGCACTTGTATAGCGCCTCTCAGAGTAAGGACTCCAAAGCGCTTTACACTACAGTGTATCATTCATCCATTCACACACACATTCACACGCTGATGGTGATGAGCTACGATGTAGCCACAGCTGCCCTGGGGCGCACTGACAGAGGCGAGGCTGCCGAGCACTGGCGCCACCGGTCCCTCTGACCACCACCAGCAGGCAACGTGGGTTAAGTGTCTTGCCCAAGGACACAACAGCAGAATTCTCTGTCCAGAGCCGGGATCGAACCTGCAACCTTCCGATTACTGGACAACCTGTTGAGCTGCTGCTGCCCTAAGTAAGCGCTTTAAGTCTTTTATTTACAGAGATGTAGCGTTACCAGAGGCCGATGGGGCTGAGACTGATGCAGGGTGGTGAGGGGGCGTGGGTCAGAGCCAGAGAGATCCATAATAAATCCAGGGGGAAAGGCGAGAGACAAAATCCAGAGACGGGTCGGCGTTCGGTAAACCAGGTCGACTGAGAGGCAGAGGCACAGGCAGGAGGCAAGGTCGAGAAGCAGATCCAAGGTCCGTAAACCAGGCAGGCTTGTAATCAAAGCAACAGGATCCAAACAGGGGCGAGGCAAGGTGGAAGGTCTGTGAGACCAAACGAGGTCAGGACACGTGGTTCAGGCCACATAGAAATCCTGGAGAATTGACTTGCTTTAGGCGCTCAGTAATCTGGCGCTGGCTCGGTGGTGGTCCAGGTGTTTTAGAGAGAGCGTTGCAGGCAGAGCTGATGAGGAGTTAATGTGAGACAGGCGGTTTGGATGAGGTTGATGGTGAGCTAGTAGTGGTTGCTGGGGAAACGGGGCTTGGCTGGAGCTGGGGCACGACATTAACATCTTAATTCTGCGACCATTGTAGATGCCCGGGAATAACAGTGATGATGAGCTGCACCACCAAGTCCCCACGATTCTGACTGCTGTTTGTGGAACTGAGACATCCTGCTGCTGCTTTCATCGCCCGCTGTTTTCTGGCCCAGGTGGGGAAAATGCATGAGTATGAAGTGTCCTGGAAACGCTGCAGAGCTAGTATTGTGATTGGTCAGTAGTTGACAGGTATTGCTCCAAAGGAGGCTCGCTTTGCTGGTCACTATGGTGATCTGTCGTTGAGCTTCAGTCCAAGGATGGCTGAGTGGCTTGAGCAAACATTCATGAGGCTGACTAGCAGAGTGCTGCTTCAGCGTGTTATGAGCTTGCATCAGAGTTGGTCAGCCTTCAGCCAATCGCTACCATGTCTAAGTCACGTATGCTAAGGTGCGTTTCAGTCCCGCCCACATGATTCCAGTTCTCTTAATGATGGAGGAGAAGGAAGTGCAGGCTCATCTCTCACTCCATCACCATGACCCCTGCCTGGTCCTCCACCAGCAGTGGCGTTGTGCCACCAGATAAGGTCCACCCGTCAGTCATGTCCACCTCTGGGACACTGTGGCATTTGCAGAGACGAACAGTGTCACATCTGCTTACCCGACCTTTCACGACGACTCCTTCGACACTGTGTCAGAGGAGGCGCAGAGTTCCTCCCAACTGCATTCCTGCCCGACCGCAATTTCAAGCTCAATCTACACCCTCGACTGAAGGGTGTAATGATGCTGTGGGTTTACGGGATGCAGCTGCACATTCCTGCTGCAGGACGAATGGCTGAGGGTATGACAACGACTCAAAGCGCTTTATCTTCATATCCTTCATGTGAAGTAGACATGTGTAAAAACCAAGGAAGAATTGCTCCAGGAGATAATTACCGACCGTTGAGCACGTGCAGAGCCCCAATCCCAGAATGTCTGTGCCAACACTGCCACCCGGTGCCCAGACAAACAGCTGCACGTACATTTATCTGCAGAATAACTTCTCTGCACCAGAGTGGAGGATAACAATAAATCTGTCCTTCTGTGATGACAAAGCAAAATCACTCCACGCATGGGAGGACATGCAGACTTCATCTTACAAGAGGAGCAGGAATCTGAGATGAATTCAGAGAACCGAGCACCATCCACTATTCTTAGAGCTTCACAGAGCATGAATGCTAATGTTGTGATTAGCATGCCGTGCATGGCAGCACTGTGCAGGGATTCCAGTCCAGACTTGCATACACACTCTCTGAATTAACTGCTTAGTCTGCTTGGCATAAAGCACACCATTAGTCTTAAATGCTGCTGGGGCTTCTTTAAACTCACTGATACGTTCCTTATGTGCTGCTTCTTCACTACCGACCTTCTTGTCCTTCCTCGTCAAGTTTCTGGTATTTATTTCAAACCGTCGCTCGTCATCGCGAAGCCAGCTGATTGAAACGGTTCCTGTTAATCATCAGATTTCATCCAATCATCGCCTCCACACTCAAGCAATCTAAAAAAAACCCAAACTGTCATGTCACTGCTGATCCCTGATTGTGCTATCTATATGCAAATGATGTGTGAAGCAGGACGGCGGCGCAGCACGGCGGGCTTTGTTGGGGGCGCCGCGTGTAACAACAAACCTGTGTTACTCCGGCCTTCAAGAATCAAACGACAGATTCAGCCTGTTAGAAAGGTGATTTTTGCATCAGCCTTTGGTGACTAGCAGCAGTCCAATCAACACTGTATACATTTGTGGTCCCTGAATGTGCTCAGACTCGCCTCGGCCGATGGCAGACGAGCGTCTCCCGCGGTGGTCACAGAGCCTGAACATTCAGCACTTCCACGTGATTGGCTTTGGAACGGCGCAGACATGAGCAGGTAATCTTCTGCATTTAAGGGCTAATTTACATGAGATTTATTTAATTGATATAAATAAAGCAGATGACAAGCATGAGACAGGATTAAGACGGCTTAATATTAGGTCATTAACAAAAGGGTTGGTGCTGTTTTCTGTCAGGAGCTCCAGATAGAGCCTTCCATTTATTTTTCATTCAACTTGGAGCAAGTCACCCCCAAATCAAATTTTTTTATGATAAACTACATAAATGCGTGTCTAATCGAGCTGCAGAATAGTTTTGCACTTAAGTGAATTTTAGTCAAAATTTAAATATTCTGCCTAAAACTGTCAGTGTCGTGCCGTTGTCAGGTAAAAACTCTGCACCGCATTTGAATTTTAATCTGCCATCGCTATTGGCTAAGAGGTACACTAGAACGTTAGCTGGTACCATATGATGTCACAATGTTGTTGTGAGCCTGTGTGTGTGTGTGTGTGTGTGTGTGTGTGTGTGTGTGTGTGTGTGTGTGTGTGTGTGTGTGTGTGTGTGTGTGTTTGTTAGCGGCTCCGCCCTCTTAGTCTGCTAGGCAGCAGCATTTGTTGCATTTTTCAAACAGGAAGTGGGAGTTGAGTAACCCCTCCTTTCCGCCGGAGCCGTCAGCAGCACGTCTTGCTCGCGTAAACTGCTGCTTGGCCCTTCCCACGAGACGCGAAGCAGCAGGGGAGCAGCTGTCACCGACAGAGCACGAAGTCACGCGACATTAGCAAAATCCCGCGTGACTTCGTCTGTAAACACAACAAGCAGGAGAAAACTACAACATGGCTCCAAAAGGTTTGTGTTTTATGTTCTGTCCGTTTTATAATCGCCAGTACGTTTATGTTAAGTCAGGGAATATCCCAATTCGCTCAAAGTCCAACTGAATAATGTTAGTGGCGATCTGAGGTACTGTAGTAGACATTTTAGGGCTGCTCCCTCCGAGTGCATTTCTTTATTCTGAAAATCTTGGAAGCTTTGCTCCGTTTCCGCGTCCGGTTTCCTGTCTTTCTTTCCCCAAAAATGTCGAACTTGACCCGTTTCAGAGGCGTAGCGCGTAGAAAATAGAACCGGCGCGTAAGGGCCGCGACACGCTGCTCCTGAGACGCAGCCAACTCGCGCTGCTGATGGCTCCGGTGGAAAGGGGGGGTAAGACTGGTAGGGGGTGACTTGCTCTTTAAAAAGTGAGCATCTAATGATGGAAAGGTTAGACTAGGGTATGGGGCACTGATTGTGTTTAACCCTGTCAACTCTTTTCTCCATTTATTTAGAAAATTTATGTTTATCTCCTTTTTTAAAATAATGACATCTAAAACTTAAATATTAGAGTTGCATGTAAATGTTGAAATCATGACTCCTTTCAACTAGATTGTTGCAAACTCAAGTGTCTTACCAAAATAAAAGCAGAATGAGGAGATGTCCTATGTAAGGTCTCGAAGTCTGTTTGATTGTTGCTTATCAACGTTCCTCTCTGGGTTCTCGCTGTAGGATAATAAACAGACTCATTCTGAGCCCTTAGATAGGAGCTTTTATTTTGGTAGGCTACTTCCATGTTTTATTTGCAGACATCTGGAGTCAGTCCAACCTACAAGACATTTATTCATACTAGGCCCCTGCAAATGTATTAAAATATGGGTCAAGTACCTCTTTAAATATAAAAGTGAATCGTTTTAAAGATAGAAACTTCTGATTAAAGAAAAAAATATAAATGTAACCATAAAATTAAATAAACTCACTTATTCACTTCCAGATTTATCTTTAAATATCTCAAAAGTAATTAATGTCTAGGCTCAAATCTACTTGGAGCATCTCTGTTTTCAGCCGAGGCTTGCAGGAAATTGATCTAATAATGAAGCTTTTTACATGAACATCAGCACTCGGGTAACCGGTTTGGATGTTCCCAACAAGCAATCAGCAGAAATGAACATGGCGAGACTCAGCGAGAGCAACGTTGTTAACGATGAAAACATGTGGCGGCCTGCAGGGCGAACGGATAACGCAACGGAGGAGCTGCTTCATCATCAAAAATATTCACATTATATCTTCAGACTTCAACTTTTATATTATTTCCTGTTGAGGGGAGCTTCAGTGCTCGTTTGTTGCTGATATTTCAGGCAAAACATGAAAGTTTTTAGCTTTTTTTGGATTTGTTTTCCGGATGAAGTCATTAAATTATCTGCCTGATTAAAGTTGATTTGAACAGTAAAACATAAAAAAATTGATTATTTTCTTTTATAAATGTGTCGTTATTTTAAAATACTCCCGTTTTTGTTTCAGATTCTTGCGTTTCTTAATTTGTGAAATTAAAAAAATAATAATTCTTTTCTTTGCTTTAGTGCTCCATTAGTTTTTATGATTCTCAAATTTTAAATTAATTCTAAAAAAAAGTATTTCATCTTTTTCTCAACTTTTCTGCACATTTTAAACAAGAATCAATCAGAAAAAAAAAAGGTTACTCCGTCTTGTGTTGTTTTAGATCCATCCATCCATTTTCAGACGCTTATCCAGAGTCGATCACGGGGGCAGTAGCCTAAGCCGGGGGGCCCAGACTTCCCTCTCCTCAGCTACTTGGGCCAGCTCCTCTGGGGGAATCCAAAGGCGTTGCCTGCCCAGCCGAGAGACGTAGTCTCTCCAACGAGTCCTGGGTCTCCCTTGGGTCTCCTCCCAGTTGGACATGCCTTGGAAAACCTCCCCAGGGAGGCGTGCAGGAGGCATTCAGATGGCCGAACCACCTCAACTGGCTCCTCTTGATGTGGAGGAGCAGCGGGTCTACTCCAAGCCCCTCCCGGATGACCGAGCTTCTCACCCTATCTCTAAGGGAGAGCCCAGACACCCTACGGAGGAAACTCATTTCGGCCGCTTGTATCCGCGATCTCGTTCTTTCGGTCACTACCCAAAGCTCGTGACCATAGGTGAGGGTAGGAACGTAGATCGACCGGTAAATCGAGAACTTCTCCTTCTGACTCAGCTCTCTCTTCGCCACGACAGACCGGTACAACGCCCACATCACTGCAGATGCAGCACCAATCCGCCTATCGATCTCACGCTCCGGTTTTCCCTCACTCGTGAACAAGACCCTGAGATACTTAAACTCCTCCACTTGGGGCAGGACCTCATCCCTGACCCGGAGAAGGCATTTTGGATTTTAGAGTTTTTTAGATGGCCCTGATAATTAAAGTGTATAGTTAAAAGTATTTTACTTTGATCATTTCACAGCTACAACATGAAATCATGAATCGTAACAGACCGTCCTCCACTTTCTAATAAGATGTACCACTGATGCAAAGATTTTAAAAAATCCACAACAAAGAAGTTTTTAATCTTTAGGATTTTCATAAGTTGACACTGGAGGACTGGCGTAGAGCCCTGCACGGGCCTAAAATCTGAGCCCGTGTCCGGCCCGGCCCGAGGGGGTGGAGCCCCAGCCCGACCCGGTCCGAAAAGGTTTTCAGGATTCTCTGGCCCGACCCGAGCCCGAGCCCGACTTTTTTTTAACCAACTAAATGAAAACAAAGTGCGTCAATCCTGACCAATGTGTTAAAAGACGTGCAGGATCCGATCAATTTGTTTTTCCCTCGTTTACCGTCACGGAGATAACAGCGCACTGGCTCTGGTGGTAATCAAGTTAAATTTTATCTCTTTACAACAATTTTCACAAGAAAACAGAACAGTTAAAAGCAGGGCTTGTGTTGTGTTGTCCGGACAGTTCCCGTATTTGGCCGTTTATTTTGACGGAGAAAGAATAGAAAGAATTACCCCGACGCATGCAGACGAACTGACATTTTATTCTACGCACATCGCAGATGTAGCTAAATCACTCAAGAAAAGATTCCCATCTGAACATCTGAGCTGCTCAGTGCAGCTCGCTGTCAGCGCATATGTGCACAGCGAGCTGAAGATGTGGAGATCGGCTTGGAGCACGTTGCAGAACCAGAGCGCATGCGGGAAGATTCCTCCCACTCAGGGATCGGCAACCCGCGGCTCTTCCATCCATCTGATGCGGCTCTCTGTGCTTGTAAAATAATGAATGGATATTTTTAAAAAAAAAGCTTTATATTTTACTGCATTAAATTACATCTGTAAGCCAATTCTAAATGTAAAGATTGTCTGCGTAAACCTGAACAGTTCCAACCCGGTCTTACTGTGAGACCGGGTTGACGCGTCACGCTTGTGCGTAATCATATCGGCGCTTTCTGAGCTGAAGAGGATGTGAGATTCTGGGATTCTCCTCAGACGGCTCCTGGATGTGTCGCCACATTGGAGACAGGAACAAGCGCTATTCAGCCAAAGTTTCATAATCAGGGAACATTTTCTAAGTGACAAGTCTCGCTTCAGTCGGAGGAATCTTCCCACATGCGCTCTGGTTCTGTGACGCGCTCCAAGCCCCTCTCCACATCTTCAGCTCGCTGTGTACCTTATGTAGTACACGCTGACAGCGAGCTGCGCTGAGCAGTGTCCAGCTCAGATGTTCAGATGGAATCTTTTCTTGGGTGATTTAGCTACATCTGCGATGTGCGAAACGAATGAAGTGTCAGTTCGTCTGCATGCGTCGGGGTAATTCTTTCTATTCTTTCTCCGTCTAAATAAATGGTCAAATACGGGAACTGTCTGGTCAACACAACACAAGCCCTGCTTTTAACTGTTCTGTTTTCTTGTGAAAATTGTTGCAAAGAGATATAATTAAACTTGATTAACACCAGAGCCAGGTGCACTGCGTCGTTATCTCCATCGCTGTAAACGAGGGAAAAACAAAATAATCGGATCCTTTTCTGACCTTCCCCACCTACAAAGTTTAATTACAACAATCAAACGTGACAGAGCCTGGATTTGTATTCTGAACAGTCTAAACATGTTTTAAAAAGAAACGTATGACAAAAGTGGCACCTGCTCAGTA
Organism: Nothobranchius furzeri; assembly: GCF_043380555.1. Taxonomy (NCBI): domain Eukaryota; kingdom Metazoa; phylum Chordata; class Actinopteri; order Cyprinodontiformes; family Nothobranchiidae; genus Nothobranchius; species Nothobranchius furzeri. Next base: position 41,858,310 of record NC_091758.1, on the reverse strand, counting down.
AAACCACCAACAGGGTGAAAAATATCAAAATATTGAAGGCAGAGACGGGCTACAGCTTCTGGATCCACTTTATATAAATCATTTTATTGATTATCTTCTTATGAAAGATAACTTTGACGTACATGAGCGACCGGTACTGGCTGCTGTCACCTGTTGTGATTGGTTAAAGCAGCTCTCTGCTGTCTGAGGGTAGGCCCCGCCCACAACGCCGCGGCTGTTGTGGCTCCCAGTGTTTTCTTTACTGTGGGAAACGGGTAATGATGGCTCTTTGATGGTAACAGGTTGCCGACCCCTGGTTTAAGTGTTCCAATTTTTTTTTTATGAATTCGATTAAAAATAAAGGCGCCAGGCCAGGCCCGTGTCCGAGGTAATTACACAGTCGTTGGACCGAAGCCCGACCCGAGGGCCGTCGGGCCGGGCCGACCCGAGGGCCTAGGGCTTCAGTGCAGGGCTCTAGACTGGCGGCTTAGCACCGAGTCTCTCCGGATGCCCGAGCTCTGCTCCTGGTTCACGTGGCAGGACTTTTACGTTTTTGGACAATTTTCAGAACCTTTAGCGGTGATGAAAACGTCACTGACACAACAGTTTTGGGCCAACAGTGTGTGGGAAACCCTACACACACATGGATGGGACTTTGGTGTAAACAAACATGACTGAGGAGCAGCGTGCAACATGCTTTCATCACCTGGCTCACATTTCATTTTGAACTAAAGATTCAAACCAACATAAAAGATCCAAGCGATCCCGGCGTCCTTCCATGGTCAGAGTGCTCCCATAACACACAGCAGGAATATCTGATATGATTATCTTAACAGCTATTACGGTAATTAGACCATTATCACCCTGCCGTTTTAACCGAGCCCGGCCACCCTGTGCAGAAGTCTCACGCTTGTATTTGTGACCTTTTGGTTGTTGTCAGAACAAAGATGTCTACTGGAGAAAACATTTTAAGTCATTAATTCTTTCCATTAGTTTAGTTTGAAATGCAGATGAGTTTTAACCCCCTGAAGTCAGTATAAAGCCCTGAGGGCTCGTGTCTGAGTGGGTCGGTGATCCAGGCAGGCTGATGCGACGTGTCACCGAGCACGGTCCCGACGGGCCTCATCACGCTCGTGTTTCCCCACTTTGGACCGTGTTTTCTCCATCTCTGCATCTGCATTAACGCAGCCCGGCCGGGGCTCCCCTTCAGGCTGCGGCTGTTTGACACAAACACTTATCAGATAATGTTATCGTGGCGCCACCGTGGTCAGACCAACGCTGGGAACACACGGGGTCTGATAAGAGGCAGCTGGCGGGGTGATGTTTTTCCTCCGCCCCACTGGACCAGAGAGTCCGGCAGCTACGAGCCAGACGGAGGAGTCGGGCTGAGTAAACAGGATAAAGAGAGATGCTGTGGCTTTAATGTATTT